>NW_027602818.1:0-27255 GCF_053455715.1 Rhinoraja longicauda | reverse complement strand
TTCCCGATGTTGTGGAAGTTCAGAACCAGGGGTCACAGCTTAAGGATAAGGGGGAAGTCTTTTAGGACCGAGATGAGAAAACATTTCTTCACACAGAGAGTGGTGAGTCTGTGGAATTCTCTATAAACAGAAGGTAGTTGAGGCCAGTTCATTGGCTATATTTAAGAGGGAGTTAGAAGTGGGCCCTTGTGGCTAAAGGGATCAGGGGGTATGGAGAGAAGGCAGGTAGAGGTTACTGAGCTGGATGATCAGCCATAATCATATTGAATGGCGGTGCAGGCTCGAAGGGCCGAATGGCCTCCTCCTGCACCTATTTTCTATGTTTCCCATTTTCTGTCTCCCTCCTTTCTTAAAAAGTGGAATAACATTAGCTACCGTCCAATCCACGGGAACTGCTCCTGAATATATAGAACATTGGAAAATGATCACCAATTCGTCCACGATTTCTAGAGCCACTTCCTTAAGTACCCTGTGATGTAGACCATCAGGCCCTGGTGATTTATCAGCCTTCAGTCCCATCAGTCTACCCAACACCATTTCCTGCCTAATGTGAATTTCCTTCAGTTCGTCCGTCACCCTAAGACCTCCGTCCACTAGTACATCTGGGAGATTGATTGGGTCTTCCTTAGTAAAGACAGATCCAATGTACCTGGTCAGCTTGGTCTGCCATTTCCTTGTTTCCTTGATAAATTCGCCTGCTTCTGTCTTCAAGGGACCCACATTTATCTTACCATTTTTTAAACTCTTGACATACCTAAATAAGCTTTTACTATACACATTTATGTTCTTGGATATTAGGTTACCGCTAAACTGAAGCCTTGAAATCAGAGGAATTAAACATCAGCAGGTGTCCACATTGCTCAAAGATGCAAAAAACATAACATAATTGCCTGTCATATACATTGGTCATTTTTATAATAGTCCTTGATCATTGAAGTGTTTAGTTCAGTGTCTACGAGTGCCAGGTTTGCACTGCACGAGCGGAGATTTTCTCGCTTGAACTACTTGATAAATAAGCACACAAATAAAGTCTGCGTGTGTGGCAGCTTTCTCTGTACCGCTGTGTAGACAGCCCAGACGGATGAGTTGGTCATTTACTCTCAGACCGACCTTGTTGTCTGGCCTGTGGGGTTTGAATTCACATCTACCTGTCGACTGGTCTGAAGTAGTTCACTACAAAATAAACTGCGGATTGAACAGACCCACAGGTAGTGTTCACCGCCTGGAATTAATATTCCCACTGGGCGAAGGGAAGAGCACAGTTACTCAACTCCCCCTTTCTCAGATCTGAAGATACATTTTAATTTTCAGCGTTGTGTATTATTCTTTCAAATGTATGCGCGAGAGAGTTCATTACCATTTCTAACCTGTGTTAATTAAGAAGAAAATAACAAGTTAATGCATCTTCAGCTGCCGTGTTTACCAGCGTGGATCGAGCAGGAAAATAGAGTTAGTTCTCATTAAAGTTTAGGTTAATTATGGATATTGAACTTGAGTTGACCCTTTAGAGTCGAACATTTGAATTAAAAAGAAGGGATTCTTTGAGAGGATCTGGGAAAAATGGATCGTTTATTTGAGCCATGACACCAACTAGATAAATGCCGAGCTAGATATTGGAAGATTGTGTTATATAGAACTAGATGGTATGTTTGTGCGAATATTGAAATATCTCTAGATAACCAATCATTGTTACTTTTTAATATTTTATTTAGTAAGTGTACCACACAGTCTTATGCATATGCATTTATTTATTTATATATTTATCTATCACCTTTATTTATTTATTCATTTTTGATGTTTTTCTTATTTTATTTTATTTATGTCGATGATGTACTGTTTTGTATATATCTCTGTGAAAAATCAATAAAATCTGATTGAAAAAAAGAAAGGATCCTTTATTTTACATCGTGTCAAATGTAAAACATCGAGGGCAGATTTAATGTGATCATGTCACTGCTTATCCAGACCCATCACTGACCACACTGATAATGTCACTGCTTATCCAGACCCATCACTGACCACACTGATAATGGCACTGCTTATCCAGACCCATCACTGACCACACTGATAATGTAACTGCTTATCCAGACCCATCACTGACCACAATGATAATGTCACTGCTTATCCAGACCCATCACTGACCACACTGATAATGTCACTGCTTATCCAGACCCATCACTGACCACACTTATAATGTCACTGCTTATCCAGAGAGAGAGAGAGAGGAGTGTGGGAGAAAGAGGGGAGGAGTGTGGACGGAAAGGGAGGTGTGTGGGAGGTGAAAGGGGAGGAGTGGAAAGGAGGAGGATTGTGGGGAGAGAGAGCGGAGCGATGGGGAGAGGTGGAGGGGAGGGAGCAATGTGACGGGGAGAGAAGAAGTGGGCAAATATTGAGCGACGTGGGGAGAGCAGGAGGGGGAGAAATTGGGGGGAGGTCACTGCTTATCCAGACACATCACTGACCACACTGATAATGTCACTGCTTATCCAGACCCATCACTGACCACACTGATAATGTCACTGCTAATCCAGACCCATCACTGACCACACTGATAATGTCACTGCTTATCCAGACCCATCACTGACCACACTGATAATGTCACTGCTTATCCGGAGAGAGAGAGAGAGAGAGACAGAGAGAGAGTGAGGATTGTGGAGAGGAAGAGGGAAAGAGTGTGGAGAGTAAGGGAGGTGAGTGGGGAGAGAGGAAGGTGTGTGGGGAGAGAAAGGGGAGGAGTGGAGAGAAAGGAGGAGGAGTGTGGGCATGGAGGATGGGAAGAGAGGGGGTGTGGGGAGAGGAATTCAATACTGTGGGAAGAGAGAGAAGATAGGATGAATGTGGAGAGCGAGGGGGAGTGTGGTGGGAGAGAAGGGGAGTGTGGGTTAAATGACGGGGAGGAGTGTGGGGAACGAGGTTTTAGGGGAGGGGAGGGAGGAGTGTGAGAGAGAGGGAGGAAGGATGGTATGGAAAGAGTGGAAGGATGGGGACAGGGAGGAGGGGAGAGAGAGGGATATGAGTGACTGGAGGGTGGTGGAGTATTGGGAGAGATAGAGGGGGTGTGGGGAGAGAGAGGGGGATGAGTATGGGCAGAGAGGGGGGTGTGCGTGGGGAGAGAGATGGGGAGGAATGTGGGGAGAGAGAGAGGGGGAGGAGTGTGAGCAGACAGAGGGGGAGGAGTAGTGAGTATGTGGGGAGAAATACGGAGTGTGGGGATGGAGAGTGAGAGGAGAGTGGGGAGAGAGGAGGTGCGGAGAGAGAGGGGGAGCAGTGTGGGGAGAGAGATTAGAGGAGTGTGGCAGGACAGAGAGGAGTGTGGGGAGATAGTGGGGAGGAGTGTGGAGAGAGGGGACGAGGTGGGAAGTCAGAGGGTCGGAAAATTGGTGAGCAAGAGGAGGATTAGTATGTGGGGAGAGTGAATGGGCGGAGGGGGAGGGAGAGAGGCAGAGAGAGTGAGGAGTGTTGGGGGAGACGCATTATGTGTTACTCTATCACTTGTATGCCGGAGAAAGTTATTTACTCATTTTAACCACTGCCTATTAAAATGAAAATAACAAATAAATATGTCTGCACCTGCCAACGCGGATAGAACAGGAAGATGCAGTGAGAGCTCATTGGAGATTAGATTAATTACTGATAATGTCACTGCTTATCCAGACCTATCACTGACCACACTGATAATGTCACTGCTTATCCAGACCCATCACTGACCGCACTGATAATGTCACTGCTTATCCAGACCTACCACTGACCACACTGATAACGTCACTGCTTATCCAGACCCATCACTGACCACACTGATAATGTCACTGCTTATCCAGACCCATCACTGACGACACTGATAATGTCACTGCTTATCCAGACCCATCACTGACCACACTGATAATGTCACTGCTTATCCAGACCCATCACTGACCACACTGATAATGTCACTGCTTATCCAGACCCATCACTGACAACACTGATAATGTCACTGCTTATACGGATCCATCATTGACCACACTGATAATGTCACTGCTTATCCAGACCTATCACTGACCACACTGATAATGTCACTGCTTATCCGGACCCATCATTGACCACACTGATAATGTCACTGCTTATCCAGACCTATCACTGACCACACTGATAATGTCACTGCTTATCCGGACCTATCACTGACCACACTGATAATGTCACTGCTTATCCAGACCCATCACTGACCACACTGACGTCACACACAGGTATGTTCTTTGTGTCATCCATTCCAAGGACATCTCACATACTGTAACAACCAGCTACCCAGTTCCATCGCATGCTGCTCAAATATATTTTCACCACCTTTGACAACATTTGCCCCGTCCTGATTGGTACGGACACCTCTGAACTCACTGGTGGTTTCACTTCCCATCTGCGTATGATTCTGAACACACTTACACTACAAATGATCACACAAATACAGAAAAATCAAGACTTAACTGCTCTTCCAAGTTCCAGTGCTCTCCTCAGTTGTACTTCAAATATCTGCAAGGCCTTTTTGTGTAGTTCTGGTCACCATATTATAGATATGATGTCCTGTTGCCAGAGACAGTGCGGAACAGATTCACCAGGATGTTATCTGGAATGGACAGCGTTAGTTTGAAGACATAATCAATTGGCTGGGCTTGGTTTTCTTGGAGCGCAGGAGGATGAGGGGTAATCTCATAGACGTGTTTTAGATCATGAAAGGAATAGATCGGGTAGATGCTCAGCTTCTCCTGCCCTGAGTAGGAGAATCGAGGTCCAGAGGACATACGTTTAAGTTGAAGGGAAAATGATTGAATAGGAATCTGAGGGGTAACCTTTTCACACAATGGGTGGTGGATGTATGGAACAAACTGCCTGAGGAGGTATTTGAGGCAGGGGCTATCCCAATATTTGTGAAACAGTTAGACAGGTTGGGTACATGAATAGGACAGGTTTGGTGGGATATGGACCAAATGCAGACAGGTGGAACTAATGTAGATGGGGCCTGTTTGCTGGTGTGGGCAAGTTGGGCCGAAGTGCCTGTTTCCACACCATATCACTCTATGACTCTATGAGTACAGGGCTGAACTACCTCCCCTGGCAGTTCGTTCCACACCCCCCCCACCCTTTGTGTGAAAAATACCCCTCAGGTTCCGATTAAATCCCCCCCCCCCACTTCATCTTAAACCTAGCCCCCCTGGTTCTTGATTCCCCTTCTCTGTGCATCTACCAGATCTATTCCTCTCATTATATTGTCCAGCTGTAGAAGATCATCCCTCATCCTCCTGCAGCAAGGTATATAGTACTAGCCTATATGCACCAAGGGATATAGTACTAGCCTATATGCACCAAGGGATATAGTACCAGCCTATATGCACCAAGGGATATAGTACCAGCCTGCTGAACCTGTCCCTCCAGATCAGGCCCACTGTTCCTGGTAACATCCTCGTAAATCTCCTCTATCACCTTTCCAGATTGACACCATCTTTCCTGTATCATGGTGCCCACAACAGAACACAATATTCCAAATGCGGCCTCACCAACCTCTTACACAACGGCAACATAACCTTCGTATATCTATACACAATGCTATGACCGAACACGGCCAATGTTACAAAAGTCTTTTTGACCACACAATCAACCTGTGACGCTACATTCAATACACGATGTACCTGTCGTCCTAGATCGCTATGCTCTACAGTTCATTCACCTTTCTGCCTCGGTTCCAGGTCATCGGTACTGACACTTCTGAACTCACTGATGGTTTCACCTCCCATGTGCGTCTGATTGTGAATAAACTTGCACTACAGCTGATCATCCAAATAAAGAATAATCAAGACTTAACTGCTCCTCCAAGTGCAGCGCTCTCCTCGGTTGTACTTCAAATATCTGCGAGGCCCTTTTGTGTAGTTCTGGTCACCATATTATACAAATAATGTCCTATTGCCAGAGGCAGTGCGGAACAGATTCACCAGGATGTTTTCTGGAATGGACAGCGTTAGTTTGAGGACAGATTTGATCAGGTGGGATTGATCTCATTGGAGCATGAATGCAGATGGACGACCTTACTGAGGCTTCTAAAATTATGTCAACTACAGCAGGATTGAGTAGATGGTCACAGTTATTTCCCAGGCTGGGAGAATCTAAACCCAGAGAACGTACGTTTAATCGAAAGGGGAGAGATTTAAGGGAATTCTGACTTCAACGATGGAGCAATCTTTTCTTTTGAGACGGTGGGGACAGATACCATCTCAGCAAATAAACAGCATTTGGACAGCCGTTTGTTTCGGATGGAAATGGACGGATCTGGGACAAATACAGGTGAATGAGATTACCGTAGATAGGCATCTCGGTCTGCACGGACGAGTCGGGCCGAAGGGCCTGTTTCCCTGCTGTTCCCATGACTGGAATCAGCGGTTCTGTAATCTCTAATGTGCTCTGTCATCGGCCTCCCCAGTTGTAGCCACATAGCGGACACATCACTGACTGCACAGCAGTGGCGATGCTGTATTGGGTGGTGGTGTCATCAACAACGGAGACACATTGTTCATTTCCCTCGCAAGTGTGCAACATGTTCTTCACTCTCCTCAAACTAAACTCCAGCCTGGAAATCCGAGGAATTAAATGCCATTAGGTGTCGAATTTTATCAAACTTGCAGTTTAAGCAACAACATGATATAAATGCCTGTCATACACGTTGGTCATTTTAATATGTCTCTGATCATTGAAGTGTTTTTTTCAGTTTCTATGTGAGCCAGTTATACACAGCAGGAAGGGAGAAATGCTCTCTTGTATTATTAATAAATAGGCACAGAAATACAGACTGAGTGTGTGTGAGAGTTTGCTTAAATTCACTGGAATTTAGGATGAGAGGGGATCTTGTAGAACATATACAATTTTGTGGAAGGGTCTCCACCCATTCCTTGTCCCCAGAGATACTGCCTGTCCCGCTGTGTTACTCCGGCTTTTTGTGTCTGTCTTCGGTTTAAACTAGCATCTGCAGTTCCTTCTTACACATATACAATTCTTAAGGGATTGGACAGGTTAGATGCAGGAAAAATGTTCACGATGTTGGGGGAGTCCAGAACAGGGATCACAGTTTAAGAATAAGGGGTAGCTCAATTGTTACTGAGATAAGGAAAAACTGATCTGTCATCGGCCTCCCCAGTTGAGATGAATTGTGAATCTGTGGAATACTCTGCCACTGAAGGCAGTGGAGGCCAATTCACAGGAGGTTTTCAAGAGAGAGTCAGATATAGCTCTTCGGGCTAACGGAATAAAGCTGCATGGGGAGAAAGCAGGAACGGGGTACTGATTTAGGATGATTAGCCGTGATCATATTGAATGGCGGTGCCGGCTCAAAAGGCCAAATGGCCTACTCCTGCAAGTATTGCCTATATTTCTATGTTTCTAAACCACTGTGGACAGCCCAGACAGGTGAGTTGGTCATTCACTCTCAGACTGACTTTGCTGTCAGGTCTGTGGGTTTGAATTAGCATCAACCTGTCAACTGGTCTGAAGTAGTTCAATAAAAAATAAACTACAGATTCAACAGAATCTTGTGTTCAACGGCTGGAACTAATATTCCCCACTGGGTGAATGGCACAGCTCAATTGCTCAACTCTCCCTAGCTCAGATCTGAAGCTGCATTTTAATTTTCAGCATTATGTGTTATTCTTTAAATTATATGCCGGAGAGAGGCAATTAGTATTTATAACCATTGTTAATTAAGGTGAAAATCACAAATGAAAGCATCTTCACCTGCCGTGTTTACCAGCGTGGATAGAGCAGCAAGATGGAGTTAGTGATCATTCCAGATGAGATTAATTACAGATACTGAACATACGTTAACCCTTTATAGCCAAACATATGCAATAATGTAAAACACAGGTTTGTTATCCACTTTCGTATGAAATACAAAACACGGGAGTTAAGATGAAATGGAAGCATCGCAACCTGATGCATAGACACAGAAACATAGAGAAATAGAAAATAGGTGCAGGAGTGGGCCATTCGGCCCTCGAGCCAGTACCATCATTCAACATAATCATGGCTGATCATCCAAAATCAGTACCCCGTGCCCGCTTTCTCCCCATATACCTTGTTCCCGTTACCCGAAGAGCATTATCTAACTATGCCTTGAAAACATCCGGTGAATTGGCCTCCACTGCCTTCTGTTGCAGAGAATTCCACAGGTTCACAATTCTGCGTGAAAATGTTTTTCCTCACCCCAGTCCTAAATAGTCTAACACTTATTCTTAAACTGTGACCCCTGGTTCTGGACTCCTCCAACATCGGGAACATTTTCTGCATCTAGTCTACCCAATCCCTTTATAATTTTATGTTTCTATTAGCTCAGTCCGCCTTAACCAACCTGATCTCCAGGTGGCTGAGCACGTCAACTCCCCGTCCCACTCCCAGTCTGACCTTTATGTCATGGGCCTCCTCCAGTGCCATAGTGAGGCCCATCGGAAATTGGAGGAACAGCACCTCATATTTCGCTTGGGCAGCTTGCAGCCCAGCGGTATGAACATTGACTTCTCCAACTTTAGATAGTTCCTCTGTCCCTCTCTTCCACACCCCTTCCCAGTTCTCCCTCTATCTTCCTGTCTCCACCTATATCCTTCCTTTGTCCCGCCCCCCTGACATCAGTCTGAAGAAGGGTCTCGACCCGAAACGTCACGCATTCATTCTATCCTGAGATGCTGCCTGACCTGCTGCGTTACTCCAGCATTTTCTGAAATAAATACCTTCGATTTGTACCAGCATATGCAGTTATTTTCTTACACTTATGTTTCTATTAGATCGTAAGATCAGTGATAATGTCACTGCTTCTCCAAACCCATCACTGACCACACTGATAATATCACTGCTTATCCAGACCCATCACTAACCACACTGATAATGTCACTGCTTATCCAGACCCATCACTGACCACACTGATAATGTCACTGCTTATCCAGACCCATCAGTGACCACACTGATAATGTCACTGCTTATCCAGACCCATCACTGACCACACTGATAATGTCACTGCTTATCCAGACCCATTACCTACTTCACTGAAATCACACACATGTACTTTCTGTGAATCATGCATTCCAAGGACATCTCACATAACAACCAGTACCCAGTTGCGTCGCACAATGCTCAGATATATTTTCACCAGTGAAACCATTGACAACATTGGCCTCGTGCTGAGCCACTGTAGATGATTGGACATGTATGCAGGTTACCGATCAATGGCTAACCATTCAACAGAACTGCTAACTGTTGATGTTTTAAAAAAGTATGATTTACATGATTTGTCTTGAAGTGGATGATCAGCCATGATCACAATGAATTGCGGTGCTGGCTCGAAGGCCCTAATGGCCTCCTCCTGCACCTATTTTCTATGTTTCTATGCTTCTATATTTCTAAGTGAATTTGTTCTCCGATCCCAGGACAGAGATCCATGGACAAGTGTGGAATATCTTACTGCACTATTTGTGCACACACCCTCCAGTTATAGAGACAGAGTCATAGAATCTTACAGAGGCTTCGGCCCAGCCTGCCCACACCGGCCAACATGTCTCCTCCACACTAGTCCCACCTGCCTGCGATCGGCACATTTTCCTATCAATGGCTTATCCATGCACCTGTCTAAATGTTCCTTAAAGGTTGCGAGAGTACTTTTATGTTAGCACCTTTATTTCGTACATTTTATAGTGAGTAATTTTAGTACCTATGTACCTGAAAGTACCTTTTATAGTTAGCTTTTTGAAGACGTGACCAAAAAGGTCGATCAGGTCAGAGCTGTAGATGTTGTATACATGGACATCAGCATAGTATTCGAGAAGGTTCCTAGTGGTAGCCTGCTCTTGAAGGATAGATCGCATGAGATTCAAGGAGAGATAGCTTAATGGATAGCACATTGGCTTCATGGAAGGAAGCAGAGGGTTATGATGGAAGGTTGCTTCTCGGACTGGACCCCAGTGATTAGTGTCGTGCCTCAGGGTTCGATGCTGGGCCAGTTACTGTTTGTCGACTATATGAAAGATTTGGATGCGAAAACACAGCAGCAAGAATAGCAAGTCTGCAGATGATACAAAAGTAGGTTGTTTTGCGGAAACCAGTGAAGATGGTTGTAATGAAGTGTAATAGGATCTTGACCGATTAGCCAAGTGTACCGAGGAATGGTTGATGCAATTTAATGCAGATAAATGTGAGAAACATAGAAACATAGAAAATAGGTGCAGAGGGAGGCTATTTGGCCCTTCGAGCCAGCAGCGCCATTCATTGTGATCATGGCTGATCATCCACATTCAGTTACCCGTGCCTGCCTTCTTCACAAATTGCTTGATTCCGCTAGCCCCTAGAGCTCTATTTAACTCCCTTTTAAATTCATCCAGTGTATTGGCCTCCACTGCCTTCTGTAGCAGAGAATTACACAAATTCACAACGCTCCGGGTGAAGAGGTTTTTCTCACCTCAGCTTTAAATGCCCCCCCCCCTTTATTCCTAGACTGTCGTCCCTGGTTCTGGACTCCCCCATCACTGGGAACATCTTTCCTGCATCTAGCTTGTCCAGACCTTTTATTATTTTATACGTTTCTCTAAGATCCCCTCTCATACTTCTCAATTCCAGTGAATAGAAGTCCAGTCTTTCCTATCTTTCCACATGTGATGGTCCGGCCATCCCAGGGATTGATCTAGTAAAACTACTCTGCCCTGCCTCAATCGCAAGGATGTTCGTCCTCAAATTAGGAGACCAAAACTGCACACAATATTCCAGATGTAGTCTCACCACTGACATATACAAATGCAAAAGGTTCTCTTTACTCCTATAGTCCAATCAAATTATAGTATTGCAAAGTGAGGTATTGCATTTTGAGAAATCTATCAAGGGCAGGACCGACACAGTGAATGGTAGGGCTCTGGGTAGTGTTGTAGGGCAGAGGGATCTAGGAGTGCAGGTGCACAGTTCCTTGAAGGCGGAGTCACAGGTGGTCACAGGTGGTCAAAAAGGCTTTTGGCACATTGGTCTTTATCTGCCAGAGTATTGAGTATGGATGTTGGGAGGTCATGTTGCAGTAATATAAGACCTTCGTGAGACCGCATTTGGGATATTATGTTCTGTTCTGGGTACCATGCTATAGGAAAGATGCTGCCAAACTGGAAACTTTACCGGTACATTTTGCGATTCATATGCCGGTAAATGGGAATAGTTCAGATGAACTAAAATGCACCATCCCTCCCCATGAAACACGGCAACCTTTGTCTGAAATTTGCGCCAGGTACAGCACTAACAAATAAACTGCTTTTCAATGGCCCTTGGATATTTTGTTACCACTGAACTCCAGCCTTGAAATGAGGGGATTTGCCTGTCATGTACATTGGTCATTTTTAATAACATTCCCTGATCATTGAAGTGTTTATTTCAGTTTCTACGAGTGCCAGATTTGCACTGCATGATGGGAGATATGCTCTCTTGAATGACTTAATAAATAAGCACATAAATGAAGTCTGCGTGTGTGGCAGCTTTCTGTGTGCCGCTGTGTGGAAAGCCCAGACGGATGAGTTGGTCATTTACTCTCAGACCGACCTTGCTGTCTGGTCTGTGGGTTTGAATTCACATCTACCTGTCACCTGGTCTGAAGTGGTTCACCGCAAAATAAACTGCAGATTGAACAGAGCCACAGCTCGTGTTCACCGGCTGGAACTAATATTCCCCACTGGGCGAAACGCACAGAACATTTACTCAACTCCCCCTTTCTCAGATCTGATCCTGCATTTTAATTTTCAGCATTATGTGTTATTCTTTCAAATGTCTGCCGGAGAGAGTTAATTAGCATTTCTAACCTGTGTTAATTAAGAAGAAAATAACAAGTTAACGTATCTTCAGCTGCCGTGTTTACCAGCGTGGATAGAGCAGCAAGATGGAGTTAGCGCTCATTGCTGATGAGATTAATTATGGATACTGAACCTTCGTTAACCCTTTAGAGTCCAACATTTGAAATAAAATAAAAGGATTCCTTATTTACATCATGTCAAAGGTAAAACATCGGGGTCAGATTTAATGAGATGAGGGTCACTGACCACACTGATAATGTCACTGCTTATCCAGACCCATCACTGACCACACTGATAATGTCACTGCTTATCCAGACCCATCACTGACCACACTGATAATGTCACTGTTTATCCAGACCCATTAATGACCACACTGATAATGTCACTGCTTATCCAGACCCATCACTGACCACACTGATAATGTCACTGCGTATCCAGACCCATCACTGACCACACTGATAATGTCACTGCTTATCCAGACCCATCACTGACCACACTGATAATGTCACTGTTTATCCATGGTGACTTGGACAGGTTGAGTGAGTGGGCAGATGCAGTATGACGTAGATAAATGTGGGGTTATCCACTATGGCGGCGAAAACAAAGACGGAAATTATTATCTCAATGGTGTCAGATTCTGGAAAAGGAAAGAACCAGGGGCCACGGTCTAAGAATAAAGGGGAGGACATTTAAAACGGAGGTGCAAAAAAAAATCACCCAGATAGTTGTGACTTTGTGGAATTCTCTGCCACAGAAGACAGTGGAGGCCAAATCACTGGATGCATTTAAAAGTGAGTTGGACAGAGCTCTTGGGGCTAGCGGAATCAAGGGATATGGGGAAAATGCAGGCACGGGTTACTGATTGTGGATGATCAGCCATGATCACAATGAATGGCGATGCTGGCTCGAAGGGCTAAATGGCTACCTCCTGCACCTATTGATCTCTGTTTCTATGTCTCTAATACCCGTTCACTATGTGCCGTCCATTTAATCGACCGGGGCAATTCACCGCAACCATCGTGTCCACATACCACGCAAAGTCAACACCAAGATGGCAGCGGATGAATTATACTCGGTCATGAACTCTCTTTAAGAACCAAACCCTATGGTACTGTTCATCATTTGCGATGAATTCAACCAATCTAGCCTCAGGAATGCACAAGTAACTAAAATCAACATCTCTCTCTCTCCCCCAGTCCATCCCCCTCGGCAGGGCTTAAGCACGACGTAGTAAGTACGCCTACACGACCAGTAAGTATGCCTGCCGTTCCATTTGTCGCTATCGTTGGTCATCCGATCATCTATTGGTGGTGCTCCTGCTGGCATTCAGAAAGATTTAATAACGAAGCACCAACGAAAAGAGCAACACAGCAGTGGTCTGAGGAGACCGGGAGTCTCCATTAGGTCTGCCCTCGTTCGATGAAGTTAAGCTATTTGCAGTTTCACAGAGCGAAGGCACAGTAATCGGTCCGATTGGATATGCGTTACGGAAGATTGAGTCGTAATATGAAGGCGAATTATCAGGAAATCAACTCAATCGAAGTCCGGGCTGCATACAAAGACTGTGGCAAACGTCAATAATGATCAGTTAATGGACGACGAAACAAATCTCCGTCATCAAACAATATAAATCTTTAATTTCAAAGGAGAATACAGATGCTGTAATCTTGAATAAAGAGACATAACTCAGCGGGTCATGCAGCATCCGTAGAAGCAGCTGACGTAAGTTGAAGATTCGGGGCCATGAGACGGAGCAGAAGGCATCAATGATTAGAAAGTTGGAAAGTAAATGATGGGGCCGATCAATGGCAACATGTGAATGTTCCTGTGTAGCGTAGTGCGTGGCTGGGGATCAGAGTGAAGTTGTTCCGTCTGCCTGTACGGGAGGACTGGATGAAGCTCATGACGGAACAGATGGGGAGTGAAGAGAGAGGTTCCACTGAATGGAATAGACAGAGAGCGGGTGGTGAACAGAGTGGCGTCACTTGGTGTTAAATATTATCTGGGCATGTTGGGATCTGTCCTCGTCTGGGGTGGGAATCTGCAATAAAGGGATAAGGAAGATGCACTTCCGTTTACAGGGCAACGGCTCAGGAATGGAAATTCCATCCCCGATGCAAAGACGACCTCACAGTGAATAATAATTGACTATGGGATCCATTTTACTCCAGAACACCTTCCTGCATCATTTATAGGTTCAAGGTGAATGTGGAAAAGATTTGTAGGAACCTGGTGGGTAACTTTTTCACGCAAAGGATGGTGGATGTATGGAACAAGCTGCCAGAGGAGGTCGTTGAGGCAGGGACTGTCCAAACATGTAAGAAGCAGTTAGACAAGTACATGGATCGGACAGATTTGGAGGCATATGGGCCAAACGCGGCCAGGTGGGAGTCGTGTAGCTGGAACATGTTGGCCGGTGTGGACAAGTTGGGCCGAATGGCCTGTTTCCACTCTGTATCATTCTATGACTATGAGTCTATGCATGAATTTCTATCAGAATTAAGTATCTGTATTAAACATTAACACCTCTCACCTTAAACCCATGCCCTATCGTGCTTGATTTTCCTACCCTGTTAAATAGATTGTGCATTCACTTAATTTATTCCCCTCATACCCATTTCGCCTGTAGAGGTCACCTCTCAGGCCCATGTGCTCCTGATTGATTACCTGCGGGAAAGACAGCCAGATAGCGTGTTAGCTTTCTAGATAGCCAAATACCTGCATTGCTAGATAGCTTGAACGCCAGACAGATGGATGGTGTGATAGTGTGATAGCTGGATCTCGGCATAGCAAAGATAGTTAGCTAGTTGCGTAGGCAGCTCTTTGTGGAGTGCGGTCTCTCGCTCGCTCGCTCTCGGGGGGGGGGGGGAGATGAAAGGGAGAACGAGAGAGACCCGTTTCGATCTAGCTAGATAGCTCATTAATCGCTATAAATCTCTCTTGCGATCTGGCTCGTGAGCTATCTACTGGTATAGCTGGCTAGATGCCTAGCTCACTAGCCATCTAGCAAAGCTTCATCAAGCTAAACCCGCTATCTGGCCGCCAAAGCTGTTGGCTAACAATCTAGTTATCTAGTTATCTATCTCTCTAACTCTCAGGCAAGTTAGTGACCTAGCTATGTTGCTACCAAAATAGTTAGCTCTTTACCTATCAATCAAGCTATCTCGAGAACTGGATTGCTAGCCAGCAGGAAAGACTGCCAGACAGCGTGTGAGCTATCTCGACAGCAAGATAGCGAACTACCTAGATCAGTGGTTCCCAACCTGTGGGTCGCGACCCCAAACGGGGTCGCGACACCAATGCCATGGGGTCGTTAAATGATTTTGAGCTGATATGAATATTATATAAAACACGGTGAAATCCATATTAAGATAGTTATATAAATTCATACTATGAAACTAAATGTAACAGTTCCCTAAGTCACTCAACACAACGTGTTGTCACTCAAGCCAGTATTGAACATGTTTGGTTTCTGTTTTGTCTTGGTCGCGCCACCGCTGTCGCTCCTCCCACTTACCTAGTGTTGTACGCGCGCTTGCAGTGACACGTAGTTAGTTTTGTTCGAGTGATTCTTAACCCTTTAAAAATGAGTGTAAGAAAGAGAAAGTACAGTGATGATTTCTTGAAATGGGGATTCACTGACATAGTTAATGCAGGTGTGGAAAGACCACAGTGTGTAGTATGTTTGGAAGTTCTTGCTCATGAGTCTATGAAACCAGCTAAACTTCAAAGACATCTCGAAACTAAGCACCCTGATTTGAAAGATAAAAGTATTGACTTTTTTAAAGCAAAAGTTGTTGGTGTCAAAAGCCGCCGGCTTGATAGCAGTGGATTATTTCAAAACAAAAATGTAGCCGCCATTGAAGCTTCATACACGGTTGCATTAAGAATAGCACGTGCTAAAAAGCCACACACAATAGCTGAGAATCTTATTTTTCCATGCACCAAAGATATTGTACGTCTCATGATCGGTCCTGAAGCGGTAAATAAATTATCGCTTCTATCCGTGTCAAACAATACGGTAAAACGAAGGATAACAGATATGTCCGAGGATATTTTATGCCAAATTATTCAAGAATTAAAAGAAACTCCAACTGGGCTGTTCAGCATACAGCTTGATGAAACTACTGATGTGACAAACTTTGCACAACTTCTTGTGTATGTTCGTTATTATAAAAATGAAAAAATTAAAGAAGAATTCTTGTGTTGTAAGCCTCTGCAAACTTCAACTACTGCTGCTGATATTTTTGATTTAATTGATGATTTCTTTAATGAACATTCAATTGAATGGAAGAAATTATGCGGAGTTTGTACTGACGGGGCACCTGCAATGCTCGGCTGTAAGTCTGGCTTCCAATCGTTGGTTAAAAAAGTGACTCCAGAAGTAATTGGGACTCACTGCATGATTCATCGACAAGTATTAGCTACCAAGACGTTACCTGAACCATTGAAAGAAGTGCTTAACCGAGTGATTAAAGCAGTAAATGTCGTTAAATCAAGGCCACTTGCAACACGGCTCTTCAAAGTTTTATGTGAGGATTTGGGATCAACGCATGAAGCACTATTGTTTCACACAGAGGTAAGATGGCTCTCGAAAGGAAAGGCGTTGAAGAGATTTTTTGAATTAAGAGGAGAGCTTCAAATATTTCTCGATTCTCAAAATGCAAGCGAATATGAATCATTGTTGACGGATGAATTTACGTTGTGCAAATTGGCATACCTGGTCGACATTTTTGAGATATTTAATAGTGTTAATACAGGATTACAGGGTAAGGAAAGTACGATAATATCTTTGTCTGAAAACATATCGTCTTTCAAAATGAAATTGGAACTCTGGATCACCAAAATTAACCATAAGAAATTATACATGTTCCCAACACTTGTCCAATTTGTTGAAGAAGCGGCAAATGAAATTAACATCGATGACTTATGTAGCTTGATACAAGAGCATTTGGAAATTCTTACTGTTCGATTAAGAAGTTATTTTCCTGATGAATGTTGCAAATCTTTCTCCCTTACAATCAACCCATTCAATGCCAATGTATCTAATATCCCTGAAGCAGCAGAAGAAGAGTTCATCGACTTAAAAAACAATTTTGAAGCTAAATCATGGTTTGGTGAATTGCAACTACAAGAATTTTGGGCAAAAAGTTTCCAAAAATTCCCAGTAATATCAGAAATCGCGATAAGGAATTTATTGCCCTTCCCAACAACTTACTTATGTGAAGCAGCATTCTCCCAACTTCTCATCCTTAAAAACAAATACCGAAATAAATTAAATCTGGAAGACGACTTGAGGTGTGCCATATCGACAACGGAGCCCAGGATAGAATTGCTAGCTAAAAAACTGCAATACCAGCCGTCTCATTAAAGTCAGTTCATAAACATATTTTACATAACGGTGGAAATTTGTGTGTTCGAACAATTTTGAATTGATTTGCAATTAATTAATGTTTGTAGGAGCTTTGGAATTTTTTATGAATAAATAATCTATAATTCAATAATCGCAATATATGGCAGTTTGTTGTACAAAAACCGAATGTATATATAAGATATTTTAAGGGTTGGGGTCGCTTCATGATTGCTTGTTCTAAAATGGGTCGCTATATTTGAAAGGTTGGGAACCACTGACCTAGATAGCTATCTACATGCAATGCTAGACAGCTAGAAAGCTGGATATCTGTATATCAGCTATCAGCGAGATAGCTGGAGATATTGATAGTAAATAGGTAGCTCTCTATCTAGGCAGCTATTTGGGGGGTGCGCTCTCTCTCTCCCTCATCCTCTGTGGCCCTCGTGAGAGAGGGAGATCTTTTTGAGTGGGAACGATAGGTGAGCCATGATAGAATGCAGGAGTGGACTCGATGGGCCTTGGTGCAATAACTCTGCTGCTATGACTTTTGTACCCAGTGTTCTTTTTTAACAGTGCACTGCAGCATCCTCACACAGCGCACCCCAGTGGATGTACAGTAGCAATAGACTGTCACATCGCTCTCCCGTGGATGAACATCAGCAGCACACTGCAACATCCACACACAGCGCACCCCAGTGGATGTACAATGGCAATATACTGTCATGGCGCCCTCCCCTGGATGAACATCAGCAGCACACGGCAACATCCACACACAGCGCACCCCAGTGGATGTACAATGGCAATATACTGTCATGGCGCCCTCCCCTGGATGAACATCAGCAGCACACTGCAACATCCACACACAACGCACCTCAGTGCATGTACAATAGCAATATACTGTCATGGCGCCCTCCCCTGGATGAACATCAGCAGCACACGGCAACATCCACACACAGCGCACCTCAGTGCATGTACAGTGGGAATATACTGTCACAGCGCCCTCCCGTGGATGAACATCAGCAGTACAATGCAACATCGAGGCACAACAGCCCTCACTGTCTGTACAAGATAAGTGCATCGCAGCATCAGCATTGCTTATGATGGACCTTGAGTTCCCAGTGCTAAACACGCAAATCGTGGTAGTACGTTTAGTGTAATAAATAAGCCACGTAGAATGCTTGCTATATTTGACCGAGTCATTGAATATGAGTCAGATGTCAATATTCAACTTTAGAGAACTTTACTTCGGCCGCTTTTGCAGCATTGTGTACAGTTATGTTCGCTCTCGTACACAAACGATATGGGCGCTTCGGAAATCGTGTTCAGGACGTTTACAAGAACATCGCCTGGAGCGTATGAACAACCAGACGTTGGACTGGTTCATCGGAGTTCGGGCAGTAACCTGATAGATCGATAGCAAATTATGAGAGGCAAAGAGCATTCCTCTCGAGATGGAAATATCAAGTATTGAGGGCCACCCCTTTATGGTGAAAGGGATGAAGTTTAAACGAGGTGTGCGGGGAAAGCAAGGGGCAGTAAGTCCATCGAACGCAATACCGCAGGTGGGCATTGGGTGATAAGGAATAGGAGTAGAATTAGACCATTCGGCCAATCGTCTTATCCGCCAATCTTTTGCCCTCCAAACCCCATTCTCCTGCCTTCTCCCCATAACTTCTGATACCTGTATTAGTCAAGAATCTTTCTGTCTACGCCTTTAAATATCCACTGACGTGACCTACACAGCCTGTTGTGGCAAATAATTCCACAAATTCATCACCTTCTGAATAAATAAATTTCTGATCATCTTCAAAAGAGAACGTAGATTAATTCTGAGGAAATGATCTCTTGTCCGAGACGCTCCCACAAGTGGAAACCATTCACATATCTGTATGTTTCAAAGAGGTCCACCCTCATACTTCTAAACTCCGTGTGCAAGCCGGGAGCTGACCAAACGATCGCCATAGGTTAACTTTTTGCTGGGATCATTCTTGTAAACCTCCTCTGGAACCTCTCCAGAGCCAGCACACCTTTCCTCTGATATGGTGCCCAGAATTGCTCACAATATTCAAAATGCGGACTTCCCAGCGCCTTGTATAGCGTCAATATTACATCCGTGTTTCTGTATACAAGTTCTCTTGAAATAAATGCAAGCAATGAGTTTGCTTCCATTAGACAATAGACAATAGACAATAGACAATAGGTGCAGGAGTAGGCCATTCGGCCGTTCGAGCCAGCACCACCATTCCATGTGATCATGGCTGACCATCCTCACCGATTCAACTTGCTGATAAAAAATTTGGGAATCCTTAACCAGCACTCCCAAGTCCCTTTGCACTTCCGATTTATGCATTATTTCCCCACTTAGACAATAGTTTCCTACTACCAAATGCTCTGCTCTTTGCTACACTATATTCCATCTGCCACTTCTCTGCCCATTCCCCCAACATGTCCAAGTCCTTCTGCGGAGTCCATGCTTTCTCTAAACTACCTGCCCTTCAACCTCTTTTCGTAACAACCGCAAACCTGGCCACAAAGCCTTCAACCCCCTCGTCCAAATCATAATATAAAACGTGGAGTAGCGGACAAACACCGATCCTTGAAGATCTCCACTAGTTACTGTTAGCCAACGAGAAAATAAAATCCCCCTTTATTGCCACTCTTTGTCTTCTGCCATCCAGCCAACCAGTTATCCATGCTGGTGTCTGCCCTTTGACACCGTGGGCTCTCATCTTCCTAAGCAGCCATCTTGTGACACCTGGTCAAAGGCTTTCTGAAAATCAAGGTAAACAACATCTACTGTCTCCCCTTTGTCTTGCTATTTACTTCCTCAAATAATTCCAGCAAATTTATCAAACACGACCTTCCCTTCACAAAGCCATGCCAACTTATGCCTATTTCATCGTGCACTTATAAATACTCTGTCACATCATCCTGTATAACGGTTCTTAAAATCTTACCACCCACTCCACTGGTGTTGGACGCAGTTACAATAGTGATATTTAAGACAAGTTCAGATTTTCAGGTAATGAAGGGATATGCATTGTGAGAAGGCAGGTAAGGTTGGTCGTCTCATGTTCGGCACAGCTATTATTAACCGAAAGTCCTGCCGTGCCTTGTACTTCAAGTAGGAAAGAAATGCAGATGCTTGTTTAAATGGAAGGTAGACACAAAATGCTGGTGTAACTCAACGAGACAGGCAGCATCTCTGGAGAGAAAGCATGGGTGACGTTTCGGATCGAGACCGTTCTTTAGACTGATGTCAGAGAGGTCGGCGGGAAAGAGATAGAATTTTGTTGGAGACAGTGAGACTGGTGGGAGAACTGGGAAGGAGGAGGGATGGAGAGAGAGGGAAAGCAAGGGCTAATTGAAGTTAGAGAAATCAATGTTCATATCGCTGGTATGTTAGCTGCCCAAGCGAAGTATGAGGTGCTGTTCCTCCAATTTGCGCTGGGCATCACTCTGACAATGGAGGATACCCAGGACAGAAAGTTCAGATTGGGAATGGGGGAGCGGTGGTGAGTTAAAGTGCTGAGCAACCGGGAGATCACGTAGGACTGTGTGGGACTGTTCAGCGAAACATTCGCCGAGCTTGCGCTTTGTCTCGCCGATATCACTCCAGCAGTACTATCCCACAGTATACCGTTATACCAGTACCACCCCACAGTGCGTCACTCCATCAGTACTATCCAACAGTATACCATTACACCAGTACTATCCTACAGTGCGTCACTCCATCAGTACTATCCCACAGTATACCGTTATACCAGTACTACCCCACAGTGCGTCACTCCATCAGTACTATCCAACAGTATACCATTACACCAGTACTACCCTACAGTGCGTCACTCCATCAGTGCTACCGCACAGTGTCACTCCATCAATTCCATCCCACATTATGTCACAACAATAGTACTACCGCACAGTGTGTCACCCCATCAGAACTACCCCAGAATGTGCCATTATTTCAACACTACCCTACGTTAGGTTACTCCATCAATACTACTTTACAGTCTCTCACTCCATCAGTACTACATGTTACTCCATTAGTCGTACACAAGATCGTGCCACTCTCATCAGTACAACCCCACAGTATGTCATTCCATCATTTATTCCCGGCGGTGTTTCACTCTGTCAGTACCACCTTAAGTATGTAATTTCATCAGTTCTACCCACAGTTTTTCACCCCTTCAATAATACCATCGAATATGTCACTATATCAGTACTACCCCAAAATATACCAGTCCTTCACTCCATCAGCCCAATCTCACTCCATCAGTAATTCCCCACAGTATAAGTATTTCCCCACAATGCCTCACGCCACTAGCACTACCCGATTTTTATCATTCATTCAGGACTATCCCAGTGGGTCACTCCGTAAGTGCTGCCACAAATTGTGTCATTCCATCGGTATTACCAAACAGTGTGTCATTGCATTAGTACTACATCACAGTTTGTCATCACAATAGTACTACCGCTCAGTGTGTCACTCCGTCGGTGAAACCGCACAGTGTCTCACTGCATCAATACAACTCAATATTGTTACACTACATCGGCACTGCCCAACATTATGTCACTCCAGTGCAACCCTAGAACGTGTCACTCCATCAATGCTCCCCGCAGTCTGTTCTTCCATCAGTACTCCCCAAAGTGTTTCACAACATCAGGACTACCTCAAATCTGCCATTCCATCCGCATTACCCCACAGTGTGCTAACCCATCGCAGCGACTCCATAGTGTGTAATTCCATCACTATTTCACCACAGTTTTTCATCGCAACAGTACTACTGCAGAGCGTGTCAGTCCATCAGTATTATTGCGTCACTCCAACAGAATGTGCTATTACATCCGTGCTACCCCACAGTGTGTCATTCCATCAGTACACCTCCACAGTACGTCATTACACCAGTACTACTCCACAGTGTTACACTCCATCAGTACAACACTGGAGCGTGTTACTCCATCAGTAGTACCCTACAATATGTTATTCCATCAGTACTACATCACAGTGATGCACTCCATCAGTACTGCCTTAAGCTTGTTATTCCATTTTGTACAACCACACGGACTCATTCAATTAGTATTACCCATCAGTGTAACTCTCCATCTGTACTGCCCCACCGTCAGTCCTTACCATTCCACAATGTGCAACCCGACAGTACCACCAAAGATTGGGTCAATACTTCAGTACTAGCCCACTGTGCGCCATTCTGTCCACACTACCCCCAGTGTGTCATTCAATCAGCACTACACCGAAGTATCTCACTCCGTCAGTACAACCGCGCAATGTGTCAGTCCATCAGTAA
Source organism: Rhinoraja longicauda (assembly GCF_053455715.1). Lineage (NCBI taxonomy): Eukaryota > Metazoa > Chordata > Chondrichthyes > Rajiformes > Arhynchobatidae > Rhinoraja > Rhinoraja longicauda. The sequence continues at coordinate 4,786 of NW_027602818.1, read as the reverse complement.
TACGCACCGTGTGTCACTCCATCAGTACTGCACCACAGCGTGTCACTCCATCAGTTTTACCCCCACGGGATGTAGTTGCACACTGAAGTAGTGCTGACGGAGTGACAAACTGCGTGGTAGTACTGGTGCAATGATCTCACAATTTGTCACTAAATCAGTGCTATTCCACTGTGTGTCACTCCGTCAGTACTACTCCGCAGTTTGTCATAACAACAGTACTACACATTGTGCCACTCCATGAGCATTACCCGTAGTGTGTCACTACATCAGTAGAGCCCCACGATGTATCATTCCATCAGAACAACTGCAAAGTGTGTAACTTCATCAGTACTACTGCAAATTTTGTCACTCCATCTGTACTAAACCACAGTATGTTAATCCACCCGTACTGCATCAACTGGGGTCACTCCATCAGTACTACAGCGCATTGTGTCACTCCATCAGTACTACCGCACATTGTGTCACTCCATCAGTACTACCCTACATTGTGTCACTCCATCAGTACTACAGCGCATTGTGTCACTCCATCTGTACTACCCCACATTGTGCACTCCATCAGTACTACCCCACATTGTGTCACTCCATCAGTGCACTGCACAGAGCGTCACTCCATCAGTACTACTGCGCAGTAGTTCATTATGCTGCTGGCCTTGCCGAGGCAGCGTGGTTTATAAATTGAGTCAATATAACGGAGGTGGCTTTGTGTGATGGTCTGGACAATTCGCAGCAATTTCTGGCGTTCTTGTATGGAGCTGTTCCCAAACCAAGCTGTGATGCATCTTGATAAAATACTTTCTATGCTGTATCTGTAGATGTTGGTGAGAGTTGTAGAGGGCACGCCGAACTAGCTAAGCCTGCCAAGGACATGGATGGGTGAAGTTCGGTTCGAGACCCTTCTTCAGACTGATTCTGGTGGGAAGCTGGAGAAGGCTGGAACAGCAGGACAAAGCGAGTTGAATGATGAGTGGGTGAATACCTTTTTCATAGTTAGGTGGTTGAGACCAGAGGTTAGAAGACAAAAGTTGCGAGATAAGGATTGAGCAGGTTGGAAATATAAAGAGAGAGGAGGGAATATCGGTTGAAGGTGAGGTGGAGGGGATGAACAGGTGCGAGTCCGCGTGAAGCAAGAGAAAGAGCGAGGGAAGAGCGTGAAGTTGCACGTTAGTTACCTGGCATTTGCTAATGTTCATACCATTAGGTTGCAAGGTTCCCAAGCGGACTATGAAGTGGCGTTCTTTCTGTTTTAATGTAACCTCTCTGGCACTGGTGGAGGCCCAGGACAGAAAGGTCAGTGTGCGAGGGGGAGTTACAATGGCTTGCAACGGGGAGATACGGCAAGCCTTAGCAGAACGAGGATAAGTGTTCGACAAAACGGTTGCCGAGTCTCCATTTTATCACGCCGATGTAAAGGAGGCCATATCTGGAACACCACATGCAGTAGATGAGATTAGAGGTGGTGCAGGTGAACATCTGTCGCACCTGGAAGGGCTATTGAAGTGTGAGGAAACGGGGTAGACAGACATCCCATGGTGGCTAGCCGTTTTAACCGCACTTCGCAAGAAAGGCCTTGGAGAGAGAGGCGATGGCGTGCAGGAGGAGTGTTGGGGAAAAGAGAGAGGCAGATAGAGTGTACAGTGATGAAAGGAAGAGATAGCGGAGAAGACGAAAGAAGAGATGGAGGGAGGGTTAAGTAACAAAGGGAGAGTGGGAACATGAAAAGAGAGCGGAGTTCAGATCGCGTGGGGTGGCAAAACGGAGCGATGGAAGGGTCAGATAGATAGAAAGAAACGGAGGGATAAATGCAATGGGAGTGAGAAGGAGGGGGGGTTACGAGAGAGAGGTTGACAGAGAGATGGCGGAGCCGAGAGGAAGAATAGAGATGATAGGAGAGAGTGATAGTTCAGAGAGAGCGACAGCAGTAAGGATGGAGGGAGAGAGAAAGGGAGGAGGGAGAGAGAAAGGGAGGAGGGAGAGAGAAAGGGAGGAGGGAGAGAGAAATGGAGGAGGGAGAGAAAGGGAGGAGGGAGATGTGCCGGATCATTCGCTGTTTTATTTGGGTTTCGGACAATTCTGAAGCCACAATATTTCTGTTCTCTGAGTGTCGAGAGTCTTTGGGTCGTTCCTCCTCAGAGGTGACGAAGGCAGAGAATGTTATTGTCCCGGCGCAAAATCAGACCCACTGCAGGCAAGCAAGGAGTGAATGGTTACCGGCCTCGCCGGGAGTGTGGGAGTGCGGTTGCAGTCAGTTAAGCCGCGATCATATTGAGTGGTGAAGCAGAGTGGAGGGGCCACTTTAGTGCGAGGTGATCTGTTGATCTAATCCCTCAACCTGTGGACAACTGTCGCCCTGTCTACCTTCAAACTGGGCACCAGAAGCCATGAGAGGGTCACTGGAATTTGGGATTGCCTTAGTGAGTGAAACGGATTGAATGAAATCAGACAAACAACACGAGGCGGAGAGCTGGACCTGATGGAGTTTGAAGCAATATTCCCTTTGCTGGAACAATGCCGCTCCCAATTTCCATCCCTCAGTATCGCCACAATTCCCAGTCTTTGGAGTTTCTCAATCAATTCCCTGAATAAATCACGACCTGTCTCAGCAGGGATTTCATTTGGCTGATGTCATCTGTTTGCGAATCATTTCAAAAGTTCTATTTTTAATTCTGTTGAAACTTCACTGTCCCGGTGGAGACGGAAAATGGTATAAAATCTCCGGGAATGTTCTGCCCCGGCATTTCATTCCGAGAGATTACCGGTAGTTCACGGGGACACGTCGCTGGTCAGAGAACATGTGGGAAAAGCTTCGGGAATATTACGCCGTGCAGAAAATCTTGTACGTGATCATTGCTGCAGTTGGAGTCCCTGGTAAGTGAACAGAACAATTCAAGATTTATAACTCCGTCCGTTAACCAGTGTTGACCTGATTCTGATCGTGTTACAATATTCCCAACTGATGATCGTTGTGCAAGAATGTGTAGATTATATCAATCCACTCAGTGAAATATTTTTGAATTAACGCTGTGATTTTTCTCATTTTCAGACAGCCGAAACTAACCCTCTCTTTCTCCCACTGCCGGGACCCACTAGAATGTTGTTCTTGCCTTCAGTGGGACCTTGCCCAGAGTTGTCCCAGTGCTCGGGACAGGCAGCTCTGCGGGACGGTGTGACTGGGAGGGGTTTACATTGTGAAGTTCACTGTGTCTGAGTTATTGATCAGAGTGAACACCCGCTCCTGTGGACACGTCTCGCTGTGGAGTCTGTCACAGTCGGATTCCTCCACCTGTTGGTCAATAATTGGATCGATCTCCTGAACCAGTGGCCGCGGATCTACCGGCGTGTGTTGTTACCGAACTGAGGAATGAATCCATTAACGGAGCCACTCTGCTGCCGGATCCTAAGTTGTCCCTGCCTTCCCTCTGGAACCCTCCTCGTCCCCATCAGATGCCGAGTTCCCAGAGCCCTGGTTAAACGCGGCCGGTCACGGTGAAGTCTGTGAAACCGGCCCCATCAGAAACTGTGAGCGGGGTTAACTGTAGACAGGACCATTCCGCCTATTGTAGCGGGCGGCTGCTCGTTCCCTCCCCGCCCTTTACCCCGCCCGTCGCCTTATCTCCTCTCCCCTGAAGCAGGCAGGTCGGGCACAGTCGGAGCCGGGTCTGACATTGTTAAACCTGCAGCCGCGCACCGACTCCAACACTGCTGATCTCCAGCTGAAAGTGGAGCCGGTGTTCAGCCCGGGAGACCGTGTTCAGTAATGCCCAGTGTCCGCTCCCTTCTCTTTCCGCAGTGAATTTAGTGGCGATTGTGATCCTGTCCCGGGGAAAGTGCGGCCTCTCCACCTGCACCACTCGCTACCTGGTGGCCATGGCAGCGGCCGATCTACTCGCCCTGATCACCGAGGTCATTTTGGTTCAGATCCGATACCATTACTTTTATTGGAGTTTCCTGTCCATCACCCCTGTGTGCAGGTTAACGAAGTACTGAGGTTTGCAGCGACAGACTGTTCTGTCTGGTTCACCGTCACTTTCACCTTTGATCGCTTTGTCGCCATTTGTTGCCAGAAGCTGAAAACTAAATATTGCACCGGGAAAACTGCGGCTGCGGTTCTCGCAACAGCCGGCGTCTGCTGTGTCTGAAAAACGTTCCCCGCTACTTCACACGGGAACCCTGGAGAAACCATCGACAATGTCCCGTGGGGCTGTGGCACGGTGGAGAGTTATTACACTGACCTCGGGTGGGTGGCATTTGACTGGATCGACACGGTTTTAACTCCGCTCCTCCCTTTCGCTGTGATCCTGCTGCTCAACGCTCTGACAGTCCGGCACATTTTAGTGGCCAGTCGGGTCCGTCAGGGGCTGAGGGGTGAGAGCAAGGGGGAGAAGCGCAGTGACCCGGAGATGGAGAGCAGGAGGAGGTCTGTGGTTTTACTCTTCACCATCTCCGGCAGCTTTATCCTCCTGTGGCTGACGCTGGTTGTAGAATTCGTCTATTATCAGATCACAGGGATTGGGAATGATCCGAATGATTCCCAATATATCTTTAACTACGTCGGGGCTTTGCTGAGTAATCTCAGCTGCTGCACCAACACATTTATTTACGCGGTGACCCAGTCCAAGTTCAGGGAGCAGGTGAAGAGCGCGGTGAAATATCCGCTCACCTCAGCGCTGCGGCTCATTAATAAACCCGCGCCCTGAGCGCATCCCAGAGGGCGGCCGCAGTCTCTCCGCTCCGGGCTCCGGCTCCTCACATTCACCGCCGCATCTTCCAGCTGTCAGTCCCGGGCGGA
>NW_027602817.1:0-27276 GCF_053455715.1 Rhinoraja longicauda | reverse complement strand
GGGGGGAGGGAGGGAATAGGGGCCCCATGCTGATCTGTGTATGTTAAGTGACTCGCACAACTTTAAAAACTGGCAGTTGCTTTTCGCAACAATGTTGCAACATCTCACACAAGCATTGTGACGTCACAAGCTGAAGACCTTGAAAAAAAAGGTCAGAAAAAAAATCATGTAAATTTAAAGTAGTAAACACCCAATAGCAGCTGCTTGTCCATCGCGAGCTGATCTCTCATTGGTGCACGGGTGCCATTGTGACATCACGCGCTGAAGCCCCTTCAAGAAAAGGGTTAGAAATGAAAATTTAAACTTTAATATCTCTCTAGCTTTAAAAAGGTAGTTTCAATTTGAACGAAAGTACTTACAATAGTTGCCCAGGTTAATGGTGAATATGGCGGTACAAAAATCGTAGCGCTTTGGTGTAACTTCAGGGAGGAGTAGGGTTTGTAAGTTATGGACAGAAACTCTTCGGAATCTTCCGTACATACACATATACATACGGAATGTTGGACCGCAGAGTTTTAGTAGTATACTAGACCGAGTGGGCCCGTTGGGCCCGTCCTCGTAGGGTTTCCATTGTAACTGGGAGGATGGGAGGGAGGGAAGAGGGAGGGAGGGAGGAGGAGGTGTGGAGGGAGCAGGGGAGGGGGAGGGAGGGGGGGAGGGGAGGGTGGAGTGGAGGGGGGAAGGGGGGGAGGGAGGGGGGGAGGGGAGGGAGGGGGTAGGGGGGAGGGGAGGGAGAGGGGGAAGGGGAGGGGGGAGGGAGGGGGACCTCCCCTTTTCCAGTACTCCTCTTTCCCCGTTGGGCCCGTCCTCGTAGGGTTTCAAGGAAGGGGGAGAGGGATGGAAGGGTGGAGGGAGGGGGGGAGGGATTGGGGAGGGAGGGATGGAGGGAGGGGGAGTTTGGGGGAGGGGGGAGGGAGTTGGGGAGGGAGGAGGAGGGGAGGGAGTGGGGATGGAGGTGGGAAGGAGGGGGGATGAAGGGTTGAGGGGGGAAGGGGGACCTCCCCTTTTCCCAGTACCCCTCTTTCCCCGTTGGGCCCGTCCTCATAGGGTTTCCATTGTAACCGGGATAGGGGGAGGGAGGGAGGTGTGGAGGGAGGAGGGGAGGGGGAGGGAGGGGGGGAGGGGAGGGGTGAAGGGGAGGGGGGAAGGGGAGGGGGGAAGGGGGTAGGGGGGGGGGAGGGAGGGGGATCTCCTCTTTTCCCAGTACCCCTCTTTCCCCGTTGGGCCCGTCCCCGTAGGGTTTCCATTGTAACCGGGAGGGGGGGAGGGAGGGTGGAAGGAGGGGGGAGGGGGAGAGGGATGGAAGGGTGGAGGGAGGGGGGAGGGATTGGGGGAGGGTGGGATGGAGGGAAGGAGGGAGGGGGGAGTGAGGGGCTGAGTGGTGATGGAGGTTGGGATTGAGGGGGGAGAGAGTGGGGATGGAGGTGGGAAGGAGGGGGGAGGAAGAGGTTGAGGGGGAAGTGGGACCTCCCCTTTTCCCAGTACCCCTCTTTCCCCCACCACCAAGCCCCCACCGCAACGACCCCTGTTGTCCCCCTCCCCAGTCCCCATTCTCAGACCCCCCCCCCCATTCTCTTGGAATAAAAAAAAATACTTTAAAAAAAATAAGTGCTTTTTAATTGCTTGTTTTGAAACATTCGCGGTTAAGTGCTTTTTAAAAAAACATTCGCGGTTAAGTGCTGGTTTTGAAACATTCGCGGCTACTTAGTGCTTCTGTCAGTTGCTTTTCGAAACAATGTTGCAACCATCTCACACAAGCATTGGGAGGATGGGAGGGAGGGAAGGGGAGGGAGGGAGGGAAGGGGAGGGAGGGAGGAGGGAGGTGTGGAGGGAGGAGGGGAGGGAGGGGGGAAGGGGAGGGGGGGAAGGGGGCGGGAGAGGGGACGGAGGGGGGATGGGATGGGGAAGGGGGAGGGAGGGGGACCTCCCCTTTTCCCAGTACCCCTCTTTCCCCGTTGGGGCCGTCCTCGTAGGGTTTCCATTGTAACCGGGAGGAGGGGAGGGAGGGAAGGGGGAGGGAGGAGGGAGGTGTGGAGGGAGGGGAGGGGGAGGGAGGGGGGAGGGGAGGGGGGAAGGGGGGTGAGGGGGGAGGGAGAGGGGTAGGGGGGGAGGGGAGGGGAAGGGGAGGGAGGGGGACCTCCCCTTTTCCCAGTACCCCTCTTTCTCCGTTGGGCCCATCCTCGTAGGGTTTCCATTGTAACCGGGAGGAGGGGAGGGAGGGAAGGGGGAGGGAGGGAGGTGTGGAGGGTGGAGGGGGAGGGGAGGGAGGGGGGAGGGGAGGGGGGAAGGGGCGGAGGGAGGGGGGTTGGAGGTGGGAAGGAGTGGGGAGGAAGGGGTTGAGGGGGGAAGGGGGGGAGGGAGGGAATAGGGGCCCCATGCTGATCTGTGTATGTTAAGTGACTCGCACAACTTTAAAAAACTGGCAGTTGCTTTTCGCAACAATGTTGCAACATCTCACACAAGCATTGTGACGTCACAAGCTGAAGACCTTGAAAAAAAAGGTCAGAAAAAAATCATGTAAATTTAAAGTAGTAAACACCCAATAGCAGCTGCTTGTCCATCGCGAGCTGATCTCTCATTGGTGCACGGGTGCCATTGTGACATCACGCGCTGAAGCCCCTTCAAGAAAAGGGTTAGAAATGAAAATTTAAACTTTAATATCTCTCTAGCTTTAAAAAGGTAGCTTCAATTTGAACGAAAGTACTTACAATAGTTGCCCAGGTTAATGGTGAATATGGCGGTACAAAAATCGTAGCGCTTTGGTGTAACTTCAGGGAGGAGTAGGGTTTGTAAGTTATGGACAGAAACTCTTCGGAATCTTCCGTACATACACATATACATACGGAATGTTGGACCGCAGAGTTTTAGTAGTATACTAGACCGAGTGGGCCCGTTGGGCCCGTCCTCGTAGGGTTTCCATTGTAACCGGGAGGGGAGGAAAGGGGGAGGGTTGGGGGAGGGAAGGGGGAGGGAGGAGGGGAGGGAGGGGGGGAGGGGAGGGGGGGAGGGAGAGGGGAGGGAGGGGGGTAGGGGGGGAGGGAGGGGGGAGAGGGGGGGATGGGAGGGGGGAGGGAGGGGGGAAGGGAGGAGGGAAGGGGGGGAGGGAGAGGGGAGGGAGGTGGGTAGGGGGGAGGGAGGGAGGGGGACCTCCCCTTTTCCCAGTACCCCTCTTTCCCCGTTGGGCCCGTCCTCGTAGGGTTTCCATTGTAACCGGGAGGAGGGGAGGGCGGGAAGGGGGAGGGAGGGAGGAGGGAGGTGTGGAGGGAGGGGAGGGAGGGGGGAGGGGAGGGAGGGGGGTAGGGGGGAGGGGGAGGGAGGGGGAGGGAGAGGGGATGGGGGAGGGGAGGGGGAAGGGGGGAGGGAGGGGGACCTCCCCTTTTCCCAGTACTCCTCTTTCCCCGTTGGGCCCGTCCTCGTAGGGTTTCCATTGTAACCGGGAGGGGGGGAGGGAGGGAGGAGGGAGGTGTGGAGGGAGGTGTGGAGGGAGGAGGGGAGGGGGAGGGAGGGGGGGAGGGGATGGGGAGGGGGGAAGAGGGGAAGGGGGGAGGGGAGGGAGGAGGGGAGGGAGGGGAACTCCCCTTTTCCCAGTACCCCTCTTTCCCCGTTGGGCCCGTCCCCGTAGGGTTTCCATTGTAACCGGGAGGGGGGGAGGAGGGTGGAAGGAGGGGGAGAGGGGTGGAAGGGTGGAGGGAGGGGGGGAGGGAGTGGGGGAGGGTCGGATGGAGGGAAGGAGGGAGGGGTGAGTTAGGGGCTGAGTGGTGATGGAGGTTGGGATTGAGGGGGGACAGAGTGGGGATGGAGGTGGGAAGGAGGGGAAGGAAGAGGTTGAGGGGAAGTGGGACCTCCCCTTTTCCCAGTACCCCTCTTTCTCCCACCACCAAGCCCCCACCGCAACGACCCCTGTTGTCCCCCTCCCCAGTCCCCATTCTCAGACCCCCCCCCCATCTCTTGGAATAAAAAAAAATACTTTAAAAAAAAAAGTGCTTTTTAATTGCTTGTTTTGAAACATTCGCGGTTAAGTGCTTTTTAAAAAAACATTCGCGGTTAAGTGCTGGTTTTGAAACATTCGCGGCTACTTAGTGCTTCTGTCAGTTGCTTTTCGAGGAGGGAGTAGGGAGGTGTGGAGGGGGGAGGGGAGGGGGAGGGAGGGGGGAGGGGAGGGGGGAAGGGGGGGAGGGAGAGGGGAGGGAAGGGGGTAGGGGGAGGGGGAGGGAGGGGGAGGGGGGAAGGGGAGGGAGGGGGGAAGGGGAGGGGGAGGGAGGGGGGGAGGGAGAAGGGAGGGAGGGGGGAGTGAGGGGGGAGGGAGGGGAACCTCCCATTTTCCCAGTACCCCTCTTTCCCCATTGGGCCCGTCCTCGTAGGGTTTCCATTGTAACCGGGAGGAGGGGAGGGAGGGTGGAAGGAGGGGGGAGGGGGAGAGGGATGGAATGGTGGAGGGAGGGGGAGGGAGTGGGGGAGGGTGGGATGGAGGGAAGGAGGGAGGGGGGGAGTTAGGGGCTGAGTGGTGAAGGAGGTTGGGATTGAGGGGGGAGGGAGGGGGGAGGGAGTGGGGATGGAGGTGGGAAGGAGGGGGGAGGAAGGGGTTGAGGGGGGAAGTGGGACCTCCCCTTTTCCCAGTACCCCTCTTTCCCCCACCACCAAGCCCCCTCCGCAACGACCCCTGTTGTCCCCCTCCCCAGTCCCCATTCTCAGACCCCCCCCCCCCCCCCATTCTCTCTCTCCCCCAGACACACTCTCAGTGCTTTTTTCGAAACACTTGCCCCGGTGGCCCACGAGCATAGGGGCCCAATGCTGATCTGTGTATGTTAAGTGACTTGCAATTAAAAAAAATACTTTAAAAAAAGATAAGTGCTTTTAAGTGCTTGTTTTGAAACATTCACGGTCACATAGTGCTTCTCACTGCGATCTGTTAGTGGTGCTTTTCGAAACAATGTAGCACCCATCTCAAACAAGCATTGGGAGGATGGGAGGGAGGGAAGGGGAGGGAGGGAGGAGAGAGGTGTGGAGGGAGGGGGGAAGGGGAGGGGGAACGGGGGGGAGGGAGAGGGGAGGGAGGGGGGATGGGATGGGGGAAGGGGGGAGGGAGGGGGACCTCCCCTTTTCCCAGTACCCCTCTTTCCCCATTGGGCCCGTCCTCGTAGGGTTTCCATTGTAACCGCGAGGAGGGGAGGGAGGGAGGAGGAGGTGTGGAGGGAGGAGGGGAGGGGGGGAGGGGAGGGGGAGGGAGAGGGTTAGGGGGGAGGGGGAGGGGGGAGGGGAGGGGGGAAGGGGAGGGAGGGGGACCTCCCCTTTTCCCAGTACCCCTCTTTCCCGTTGGGCCCGTCCCCGTAGGGTTTCCTTTGTAACCAGAAGGGGGGGAGGGAGGGTGGAAGGAGGGGGGAGGGGGAGAGGGATGGAAGGGTGGAGGGAGGGGGGGAGGATGGAGGGAAGGAGGGAGGGGGGGGGAGTTAGGGGAGGAGGGGTGAGGGAGGTGGGGAGGGAGTTGGGGAGGAGGGGGGGAGGGAGTGGGGATGGAGGTGGGAAGGAGTGGGGAGGAAGGGTTGAGGGGGGAAGGGGGGGAGGGAGGGAATAGGGGCCCCATGCTGATCTGTGTATGTTAAGTGACTTGCACAACTTTAAAAAACTGGCAGTTGCTTTTCGCAACAATGTTGCAACAATCTCACACAAGCATTGTGACGTCACAAGCTGAAGATGTAAATTTAAAACCGAGCTGATCTCTCATTGGTGCACGGGTGCCATTGTGACATCACGCACTGAAGCCCCTTCAAGAAAAGGGTTAGAAATGAATATTTATACTTTAATATCTCTCTAGCTTTAAAAAGGTAGCTTCAATTTGAACGAAAGTACTTACAATAGTTGCCCATGTTAATGGTGAATACGGCGGTACAAAAATCGTAGCGCTTTGGTGTACCGTCTGGGAGGAGTAGGGTTTGGCCCCTTCAAGAAAAGTGTTAGAAATGAAAATTTAAACTTTAATATCTCTCTAGCTTTAAAAAGGTAGCTTCAATTTGAACGAAAGTACTTACAACAGTTGCCCACGTTAATGGTGAATACGGCGGTACAAAAATCGTAGCGCTTTGGTGTACCGTCTGGGAGGAGCAGGGTTTGTAAGTTATGGACAGAAATCTTCGGAATCTTCCGTATATACACACGGAATCTTCCGTATATACATACGGAATGTTGGACCGCAGAGTTTTAGTATTATACTAGACCGAGTGGGCCCGTTGGGCCCGTCCTCGTAGGGTTTCCATTGTGAGGGAGGGAAGTGGGAGGGAGGGGGGGAGGGGAGGGTGGAGTGGAGGGGGGAGGGGAGGGGGAAGGAGGGGAGGGGGATGGGGAGGGAGAGGGGAGGGAGGGGGGTGGGGGGAGGGTCTATTTTACTTTAAAATAAACAGCGTTCTTTGTTGAAAAGGAAATAAACTTATCTATAGAGCATCAGCTTTTTTAAAATAAATAAAATCAAACTTAATGAAAATCACATTCCTCATTTTAAATAAATGTCTTTGTTATAAATGAAATCAAACAGCGGGAGAGGCGACGGCGACTACACCTCCCGGCGGTCAGCGCTGCTGGGACGGGAGGGAGGGAGGGATGAGGGAGGGAGGAGAGTGGGGAGGGAGGGGTACCTCCCCTTTTCCCAGTACTCTTCTTTCCCAAACCACCAAGCCCCCTGTTGTCCCCCTCCCCAGTCCCCATTCTCAGACCCCCCCATTCTCTCTCCCCCAGATACACTCTTACTCTCCCCCCCCCTTTCCCCAGCACACCCCTTTCCCCGTTGGGCCCGTCCTCGTAGGGTTTCCATTGTAACCGTGAGGCAGGGAGGGAGGGGGGAGGGAGGGAAGAGGGAGGTGTGGAGGGAGGAGGGGAGGGGGAGGGAGGGGGAGGGGGGAAGGGGGGGAGGTGGAGGGAGGGGGGAGGGAGAGGGGGAGGGGTGGGGGGAAGGGGTGAGGGTGGAAGGGGGAGGGAGGGGGACCTCCCCTTTTCCCAGTACCCCTCTTTCCCCGTTGTGCCCGTCCTCGTAAGGTTTCCATTGTAACCGGGAGGGGAGTGGGGGGGAGGGAAGGGAGGAGGGAGGTGTGGAGGGGGGAGGGGAGGGGGAGGGGGAAGGGGCAAGGGGGAGGGAGAGGGGAGGGAGGGGGTAGGGAGGGGGGAAGGGGGGAGGGAGGGGGACCACCCGTTTTCCCAGTACCCCTCTTTCCCCGTTGGGCCCGTCGTCGTAGGGTTTCCATTGTAACCGGGAGGAGGGGAGGTAGGGAAGGGGGAGGGAGGGAGGAGGGAGGTGTGGAGGGAGGAGGGGAGTGGGAGGGAGGAGGGGAGGGGGAGGGAGGGGGAAGGGGGAGGAGGGAGAGGGGAGGGAGGGGGGTAGGGGGGAGGGAGGAGGGAGGTGTGGAGGGAGATGGGGAGGGAGGGGGGAGGGGAGGGGGGAGGGAGAGGGGGAGGGGGAGGGAGGGAGCGTGTAAGGGGGAGGGAGGGGGACCTCCCCTTTTCCCAGTACCCCTCTTTCCCCGTTGGGCCCGTCCTCGTAGGGTTTCCATTGTAACCGGGAGGAGGGGAGGGAGGGAGGAGGGAGGTGTGGAGGGAGGAGGGGAGGGGGGAAGGGGGAGGGAGAAGGTTAGGGGGGAGGGGGATGGGGGAGGGGGTAAGGGGAGGGAGGGGGACCTCCCCTTTTCCCAGTACCCCTCTTTCCCCGTTGGGCCCGTCCCCGTAGGGTTTCCTTTGTAACCAGAAGGGGGGAGGGAGGGTGGAAGGAGGGGGGAGGGGGAGAGGGATGGAAGGGTGGAGGGAGGGGGGGAGGGATGGAGGGAAGGAGGGAGGGGGGGGAGTTAGGGGAGGAGGGGTGAGGGAGGTGGGGAGGGAGTTGGGGAGGAGGGGGGGAGGGAGTGGGGATGGAGGTGGGAAGGAGTGGGGAGGAAGGGGTTGAGGGGGGAAGGGGGGGGAGGGAGGGAATAGGGGCCCCATGCTGATCTGTGTATGTTAAGTGACTTGCACAACTTTAAAAAACTGGCAGTTGCTTTTCGCAACAATGTTGCAACAATCTCACACAAGCATTGTGACGTCACAAGCTGAAGATGTAAATTTAAAACCGAGCTGATCTCTCATTGGTGCACGGGTGCCATTGTGACATCACGCGCTGAAGCCCCTTCAAGAAAAGGGTTAGAAATGAAAATTAAACTTTAATATCTCTCTAGCTTTAAAAAGGTAGCTTCAATTTGAACGAAAGTACTTACAATAGTTGCCCATGTTAATGGTGAATATGGCGGTACAAAAATCGTAGCGCTTTGGTGTACCGTCAGGGAGGAGTAGGGTTTGTAAGTTATCGACAGAAACTCTTCGGAATCTTTGCGTACATACACATATACATCCATACATACGGAATGTTGGACCGCAGAGTTTTAGTAGTATACTAGACCGAGTGGGCCCGTTGGGCCCGTCCTCGTAGGGTTTCCATTGTAACCGGGAGGGGAGGAAAGGGGGAGGGTTGGGGGAGGGAAGGGGGAGGGAGGAGGGGAGGGGAGGGGGGGAGGGGAGGGGGGAGGGAGAGGGGAGGGAGGGGGTAGGGGGGAGGGAGGGGGAGAGGGGGGGATGGGAGGGGGAGGGGAGGGGGGAAGGGAGGAGGGAAAGGGGGGAGGGAGAGGGGAGGGAGGTGGGTAGGGGGGAGGGAGGGGGACCTCCCCTTTTCCCAGTACTCCTCTTTCCCCGTTGGGCCGGTCCTCGTAGGGTTTCAATTGTAACCGGGAGGGGGGGAGGGAGGGTGGAAGGAGGGGGGAGAGGGATGGAAGGGTGGAGGGAGGGGGGGAGGGATTGGGGAGGGAGGGAAGGAGGGAGGGGGGAGTTAGGGGGGAGGGGGGAGGGAGTTGGGGAGGGAGGGGGAGGAGGGGGGGAGGGAGTGGGGATGGAGGTGGGAAGGAGGGGGGATGAAGGGGTTGAGGGGGGAAGGGGGACCTCCCCTTTTCCCAGTACCCCTCTTTCCCCGTTGGGCCCGTCCTCATAGGGTTTCCATTGTAACCGGGAGGGGGGAGGGAGGGAGGTGTGGAGGGAGGAGGGGAGGGGGAGGGAGGGGGGAGGGGAGGGGGGAAGGGGAGGGGGGAAGGGGGGAGGGAGTAGGGGGGAGGGGAGGGAGGGGGATCTCCCCTTTTCCCAGTACCCCTCTTTCCCCGTTGGGCCCGTCCCCGTAGGGTTTCCATTGTAACCGGGAAACACTTGCCCCGGTGGCCCACGAGCATAGGGGCCCAATGCTGATCTGTGTATGTTAAGTGACTTGCAATTAAAAAAAATACTTTAAAAAAAGATAAGTGCTTTTTAAGTGCTTGTTTTGAAACATTCGCGGTCACATAGTGCTTCTCACTGCGATCTGTTAGTGGTGCTTTTCGAAACAATGTAGCACCCATCTCAAACAAGCATTGGGAGGATGGGAGGGAGGGAAGGGGAGGGAGGGAGGAGAGAGGTGTGGAGGGATGGGGGAAGGGGAGGGGGGAACGGGGGGAAGGGGGAGGGAGAGGAGAGGGAGGGGGGATGGGATGGGGGAAGGGGGGAGGGAGGGGGACCTCCCCTTTTCCCAGTACCCCTCTTTCCCCGTTGGGCCCGTCCTCGTAGGGTTTCCATTGTAACCGGGAGGAGGGGAGGGAGGGAGGAGGGAGGTGTGGAGGGAGGAGGGGAGGGGGAAGGGGGAGGGAGAGGGTTAGGGGGGAGGGGGAGGGGAGGGAGGGGGACCTCCCCTTTTCCCAGTACCCCTCTTTCCCCGTTGGGCCCGTCCCCGTAGGGTTTCCTTTGTAACCAGAAGGGGGGAGGGAGGGTGGAAGGAGGGGGGAGGGGGAGAGGGATGGAAGGGTGGAGGGAGGGGGGGAGGGATGGAGGGAAGGAGGGAGGGGGGGAGTTAGGGAAGGAGGGGTGAGGGAGGTGGGGAGGGAGTTGGGGAGGAGGGGTGGAGGGAGTGGGGATGGAGGTGGGAAGGAGTGGGGAGGAAGGGGTTGAGGGGGGAAGGGGGGGGAGGGAGGGAATAGGGGCCCCATGCTGATCTGTGTATGTTAAGTGACTTGCACAACTTTAAAAAACTGGCAGTTGCCTTTCGCAACAATGTTGCAACAATCTCACACAAGCATTGTGACGTCACAAGCTGAAGATGTAAATTTAAAACCGAGCTGATCTCTCATTGGTGCACGGGTGCCATTGTGACATCACGCGCTGAAGCCCCTTCAAGAAAAGGGTTAGAAATGAAAATTAAACTTTAATATCTCTCTAGCTTTAAAAAGGCAGCTTCAATTTGAACGAAAGTACTTACAATAGTTGCCCATGTTAATGGTGAATATGGCGGTACAAAAATCGTAGCGCTTTGGTGTACCGTCAGGGAGGAGTAGGGTTTGTAAGTTATGGACAGAAACTCTTCGGAATCTTTGCGTACATACACATATACATACGGAATGTTGGACCGCAGAGTTTTAGTAGTATATAGACTAGACCGAGTGGGCCCGTTGGGCCCGTCCTCGTAGGGTTTCCATTGTAACCGGGAGGATGGGAGGGAGGGAAGTGGGAGGGAGGGGGGGAGGGGAGGGTGGAGTGGAGGGGGGAGGGGAGGGGGAAGGAGGGGAGGGGGATGGGGAGGGAGAGGGGAGGGAGGGGGGTGGGGGGAGGGTCTATTTTACTTTAAAATAAACAGCGTTCTTTGTTGAAAAGGAAATAAACTTATCTATAGAGCATCAGCTTTTTTTAAATAAATAAAATCAAACTTAATGAAAATCACATTCCTCATTTTAAATAAATGTCTTTCTTATAAATGAAATCAAACAGCGGGAGAGGCGACGGCGACTACACCTCCCGGCGGTCAGCGCTGCTGGGACGGGAGGGAGGGAGGGATGAGGGAGGGAGGAGAGTGGGGAGGGAGGGGTACCTCCCCTTTTCCCAGTACTCTTCTTTCCCAAACCACCAAGCCCCCTGTTGTTCCCCTCCCCAGTCCCCATTCTCAGACCCCCCCATTCTCTCTCCCCCAGATACACTCTTACTCTCCCCCCCCCTTTCCCCAGCACACCCCTTTCCCCGTTGGGCCCGTCCTCGTAGGGTTTCCATTGTAACCGTGAGGCAGGGAGGGAGGGGGGAGGGAGGGAAGAGGGAGGTGTGGAGGGAGGAGGGGAGGGGGAGGGAGGGGGAGGGGGGAAGGGGGGGAGGTGGAGGGAGGGGGGGAGGGAGAGGGGGAGGGGTGGGGGGAAGGGGTGAGGGTGGAAGGGGGAGGGAGGGGGACCTCCCCTTTTCCCAGTACCCCTCTTTCCCCGTTGTGCCCGTCCTCGTAAGGTTTCCATTGTAACCGGGAGGGGAGTGGGGGGGAGGGAAGGGAGGAGGGAGGTGTGGAGGGGGGAGGGGAGGGGGAGGGGGGAAGGGGGAAGGGGGAGGGAGAGGGGAGGGAGGGGGGAAGGGGGGAGGGAGGGGGACCACCCGTTTTCCCAGTACCCCTCTTTCCCCGTTGGGCCCGTCGTCGTAGGGTTTCCATTGTAACCGGGAGGAGGGGAGGTAGGGAAGGGGGAGGGAGGGAGGAGGGAGGTGTGGAGGGAGGAGGGGAGGGGGAGGGAGGAGGGGAGGGGGAGGGAGGGGGAAGGGGGGAGGGAGAGGGGAGGGAGGGGGGTAGGGGGGAGGGAGGGGGGAGGGGAGGGGGTGAGGGAGGCGGACGTCCCCTTTTCCCAGTACCCCTCTTTCCCCGTTGGGCCCGTCCTCGTAGGGTTTCCATTTTAACCGGGAGGGGAGGGAGGGAAGGGGGAGGGAGGGAGGAGGGAGGTGTGGAGGGAGGAGGGGAGGGGGAGGGAGGGGGGAGGGGAGGGGGGAGGGAGAGGGGGAGGGAGGGAGGGTGTAAGGGGGAGGGAGGGGGACCTCCCCTTTTCCCAGTACCCCTCTTTCCCCGTTGGGCCCGTCCTCGTAGGGTTTCCATTGTAAACGGGAGGAGGGGAGGGAGGGAAGGGGAGGGAGGGAGGAGGGAGGTGTGGAGGGAGGAGGGGAGGGGAGGGAGGGGGTAGGGGGGAGGGGGAGGGAGGGGGAGGGGAGGGGGAAGGGGGAAGGGAGGGGGACCTCCCCTTTTCCCAGTACCCCTCTTTCCCAGATGGGCCCGTCCTCGTAGGGTTTCAATTGTAACCGGGAGGGGGGAGGGAGGGTGGAAGGAGGGGGGAGAGGGATGGAAGGGTGGAGGGAGGGGGGAGGGATTGGGGAGGGAGGGATGGAGGGAAGGAGGGAGGGGGGGAGTTAGGGGGAGGGGGAGGGGGGAGGGAGTTGGGGAGGGAGGGGGAGGAGGGGGGAGGGAGTGGGGATGGAGGTGGGAAGGAAGGGGTTGAGGGGGGAAGCTGGACCTCCCCTTTTCCCAGTACCCCTCTTTCCCCGTTGGGCCCGTCCTCGTAGGGTTTCCATTGTAACCGGGAGGAGGGGAGGGAGGGAAGGGGGAGGGAGGGAGGTGTGGAGGGTGGAGGGGGAGGGAGGGGGGAGGGGAGGGGGAAGGGGGGGAGGGAGGGGGGGTGGAGGTGGGAAGGAGTGGGGAGGAAGGGGTTGAGGGGGGAAGGGGGGGGGAGGGAGGGAATAGGGGCCCCATGCTGATCTGTGTATGTTAAGTGACTCGCACAACTTTAAAAAACTGGCAGTTGCTTTTCGCAACAATGTTGCAACATCTCACCAAGCATTGTGACGTCACAAGCTGAAGACCTTGAAAAAAAAGGTCAGAAAAAAAATCATGTAAATTTAAAGTAGTAAACACCCAATAGCAGCCGCTTGTCCATCGCGAGCTGATCTCTCATTGGTGCACGGGTGCCATTGTGACATCACGCGCTGAAGCCCCTTCAAGAAAAGGGTTAGAAATGAAAAATTTAAACTTTAATATCTCTCTAGCTTTAAAAAGGTAGCTTCAATTTGAACGAAAGTGCTTACAATAGTTGCCCATGTTAATGGTGAATACGGCGGTACAAAAATCGTAGCGCTTTGGTGTACCGTCTGGGAGGAGTAGGGTTTGGCCCCTTCAAGAAAAGTGTTAGAAATGAAAATTTAAACTTTAATATCTCTCTAGCTTTAAAAAGGTAGCTTCAATTTGAACGAAAGTACTTAACAATAGTTGCCCACGTTAATGGTGAATATGGCGGTACAAAAATCGTAGCGCTTTGGTGTACCGTCTGGGAGGAGCAGGGTTTGTAAGTTATGGACAGAAATCTTCGGAATCTTCCGTATATACACATATACATACGGAATGTTGGACTGCAGAGTTTTAGTAGTATACTAGACCGAGTGGGCCCGTTGGGCCCGTCCTCGTAGGGTTTCCATTGTAACCGGGAGGGGAAGAAAGGGGGAGGGTTGGGGGAGGGAAGGGGGAGGGAGGAGGGGAGGGAGGGGGAGGGGAGGGGGGAGGGAGAGGGGGAGGGAGGGGGGTAGGGGGAGGGAGGGGGGAGAGGGGGGGATGGGAGGGGGGAGGGGAGGGGGGAAGGGAGGAGGGAAGGGGGGGAGGGAGAGGGGAGGAGGGAAGGGGGGGAGGGAGAGGGGAGGGAGGTGGGTAGGGGGGAGGGAGGGAGGGGGACCTCCCCTTTTCCCAGTACCCCTCTTTCCCCGTTGGGCCCGTCCTCGTAGGGTTTCCATTGTAACCGGGAGGAGGGGAGGGCGGGAAGGGGGAGGGAGGGAGGAGGGAGGTGTGGAGGGAGGAGGGGAGGGGAGGGAGGGGGGAGGGGGGGAGGGGGGAAGGGGGGAAGGGGGAGGGAGAGGGGAGGGAGGGGGGATGGGATGGGGGAAGGGGGGAGGGAGGGGGACCTCCCCTTTTCCCAGTACTCCTCTTTCCCCGTTGGGCCCGTCCACGTAGGGTTTCAATTGTAACCGGGAGGGGGGGAGGGAGGGTGGAAGGAGGGGGGAGAGGGATGGAAGGGTGGAGGGAGGGAAGGAGGGATTGGGGAGGGAGGGATGGAGGGAGGGTGGAGTTAGGGGGGAGGGGGGCGGGAGGGGGGAGGGAGTTGGGGAGGGAGGGGGAGGAGGGGGGAGGGAGTGGGGATGGAGGTGGGAAGGAGGGGGGATGAAGGGGTTGAGGGGGGAAGGGGGACCTCCCCTTTTCCCAGTACCCCTCTTTCCCCGTTGGGCCCGTCCTCATAGGGTTTCCATTGTAACCGGGAGGGGGGGAGGTGTGGAGGGAGGTGTGGAGGGAGGAGGGGAGGGGGAGGGAGTGGGGAGGGGGTAGGGGGGAGGGGAGGGAGGGGGACCTCCCCTTTTCCCAGTACCCCTCTTTCCCCGTTGGTCCCGTCCCCGTAGGGTTTCTATTGTAACCGGGAGGGGGGAGGGAGGGTGGAAGGAGGGGGGAGGGGGAGAGGGATGGAAGGGTGGATGGATTGGGGGAGGGAGGGATGGAGGGAAGGAGGGAGGGGGGGAGTTAGGGGGGAGGTTTGAGGGAGGTGGGGAGGGAGGGGGAGGGAGTTGGGGAGGGAGGGGGAGGAGGGGGGGAGGGAGTGGGGATGGAGGTGGGAAGGAAGGGGTTGAGGGGTGAAGGGGGACCTCCCATTTTCCCAGTACCCCTCTTTCCCCCACCACCAAGCCCCCTCCGCAACGACCCCTGTTGTCCCCCTCCCCAGTCCCCATTCTCAGACCCCCCCCCCCCCATTCTCTCTCTCCCCCAGACACACTCCAAGTGCTGTTTCGCAACACTTGCCCCGGTGGCCCACGAGCATAGAGGCCCCATGTTGATCTGTGTATGTTAAGTGACTTGCAATAAAAAAGACTACTTGAAAACAGTGGTTTAAAGTGGTTTAAAGTGCTGTTTTTGCTACATTCGCGGTCATTTAGTGCTTCTCACGACCACGGTCATTTAGTGCTTCTCACTGCGATCTGTTAGTGGTGCTTTTCGAAACAATGTAGCACCCATCTCAAACAAGCATTGGGAGGATGGGAGGGAGGGAAGGGGAGGGAGGGAGGAGAGAGGTGTGGAGGGAGGAGGGGAGGGAGGGGGAAGGGGAGGGGGGAACGGGGGGAAGGGGAGGGAGAGGGGAGGGAGGGGGGATGGGATGGGGGAAGGGGGGAGGGAGGGGGACCTCCCCTTTTCCCAGTACCCCTCTTTCCCCGTTGGGCCCGTCCTCGTAGGGTTTCCATTGTAACCGGGAGGAGGGGAGGGAGGGAGGAGGGAGGTGTGGAGGGAGGAGGGGAGGGGGGGAGGGGAGGGGGGAAGGGGGAGGGAGAGGGTTAGGGGGGAGGGGGATGGGGGAGGGGGTAAGGGGAGGGAGGGGGACCTCCCCTTTTCCCAGTACCCCTCTTTCCCCGTTGGGCCCGTCCCCGTAGGGTTTCCTTTGTAACCAGAAGGGGGGGAGGGAGGGTGGAAGGAGGGGGGAGGGGGAGAGGGATGGAAGGGTGGAGGGAGGGGGGGAAGGATGGAGGGAAGGAGGGAGGGGGGGAGTTAGGGGAGGAGGGGTGAGGGAGGTGGGGAGGTAGTTGGGGAGGAGGGGGGGAGGGAGTGGGGATGGAGGTGGGAAGGAGTGGGGAGGAAGGGGTTGAGGGGAGGAGGGGGGGAGGGAGGGAATAGGGGCCCCATGCTGATCTGTGTATGTTAAGTGACTCGCACAACTTTAAAAAACTGGCAGTTGCTTTTCGCAACAATGTTGCAAACCATCTCACACAAGCATTGTGACGTCACAAGCTGAAGACCTTGAAAAAAAAGGTCAGAAAAAAAATTATGTAAATTTAAAACCGAGCTGATCTCTCATTGGTGCACGGGTGCCATTGTGACATCACGCGCTGAAGCCCCTTCAAGAAAAGGGTTAGAAATGAGAAATTTTAACTTTAATATCTCTCTAGCTTTAAAAAGGTAGCTTCAATTTGAACGAAAGTACTTACAATAGTTGCCCACGTTAATGGTGAATACGGCGGTACAAAAATCGTAGCGCTTTGGTGTACCGTCTGGGAGGAGTAGGGTTTGTAAGTTATGGACAGAAATCTTCGGAATCTTCCGTATATACACACGGAATCTTCCGTATATACATACGGAATGTTGGACCGCAGAGTTTTAGTATTATACTAGACCGAGTGGGCCCGTTGGGCCCGTCCTCGTAGGGTTTCCATTGTAACCGGGAGGGGAGGAAAGGGGGAGGGTTGGGGGAGGGAAGGGGGAGGGAGGAGGGGAGGGGAGGGGGGGAGGGGAGGGGGGAGGGAGAGGGGAGGGAGGGGGTAGGGGGGAGGGAGGGGGAGAGGGGGGGATGGGAGGGGGAGGGGAGGGGGGAAGGGAGGAGGGAAAGGGGGGAGGGAGAGGGGAGGGAGGTGGGTAGGGGGGAGGGAGGGGGACCTCCCCTTTTCCCAGTACCCCTCTTTCCCCGTTGGGCCCGTCCTCGTAGGGTTTCCATTGTAACCGGGAGGAGGGGAGGGCGGGAAGGGGGAGGGAGGGAGGAGGGAGGTGTGGAGGGAGGAGGGGAGGGGAGGGAGGGGGGAGGGGAGGGAGGGGGGTAGGGGGGAGGGGAAGGGGGGAGGGAGGGGGACCTCCCCTTTTCCCAGTACTCCTCTTTCCCCGTTGGGCCGGTCCTCGTAGGGTTTCAATTGTAACCGGGAGGGGGGGAGGGAGGGTGGAAGGAGGGGGGAGAGGGATGGAAGGGTGGAGGGAGGGGGGGAGGGATTGGGGAGGGAGGGAAGGAGGGAGGGGGGAGTTAGGGGGGAGGGGGGAGGGAGTTGGGGAGGGAGGGGGAGGAGGGGGGGAGGGAGTGGGGATGGAGGTGGGAAGGAGGGGGGATGAAGGGGTTGAGGGGGGAAGGGGGACCTCCCCTTTTCCCAGTACCCCTCTTTCCCCGTTGGGCCCGTCCTCATAGGGTTTCCATTGTAACCGGGAGGGGGGAGGGAGGGAGGTGTGGAGGGAGGAGGGGAGGGGGAGGGAGGGGGGAGGGGAGGGGGGAAGGGGAGGGGGGAAGGGGGGAGGGAGTAGGGGGGAGGGGAGGGAGGGGGATCTCCCCTTTTCCCAGTACCCCTCTTTCCCCGTTGGGCCCGTCCCCGTAGGGTTTCCATTGTAACCGGGAAACACTTGCCCCGGTGGCCCACGAGCATAGGGGCCCAATGCTGATCTGTGTATGTTAAGTGACTTGCAATTAAAAAAAATACTTTAAAAAAAGATAAGTGCTTTTTAAGTGCTTGTTTTGAAACATTCGCGGTCACATAGTGCTTCTCACTGCGATCTGTTAGTGGTGCTTTTCGAAACAATGTAGCACCCATCTCAAACAAGCATTGGGAGGATGGGAGGGAGGGAAGGGGAGGGAGGGAGGAGAGAGGTGTGGAGGGATGGGGGAAGGGGAGGGGGGAACGGGGGGAAGGGGGAGGGAGAGGAGAGGGAGGGGGGATGGGATGGGGGAAGGGGGGAGGGAGGGGGACCTCCCCTTTTCCCAGTACCCCTCTTTCCCCGTTGGGCCCGTCCTCGTAGGGTTTCCATTGTAACCGGGAGGAGGGGAGGGAGGGAGGAGGGAGGTGTGGAGGGAGGAGGGGAGGGGGAAGGGGGAGGGAGAGGGTTAGGGGGGAGGGGGAGGGGAGGGGAGAGAGGGGGACCTCCCCTTTTCCCAGTACCCCTCTTTCCCCGTTGGGCCCGTCCCCGTAGGGTTTCCTTTGTAACCAGAAGGGGGGAGGGAGGGTGGAAGGAGGGGGGAGGGGGAGAGGGATGGAAGGGTGGAGGGAGGGGGGGAGGGATGGAGGGAAGGAGGGAGGGGGGGGAGTTAGGGGAGGAGGGGTGAGGGAGGTGGGGAGGGAGTTGGGGAGGAGGGGTGGAGGGAGTGGGGATGGAGGTGGGAAGGAGTGGGGAGGAAGGGGTTGAGGGGGGAAGGGGGGGGAGGGAGGGAATAGGGGCCCCATGCTGATCTGTGTATGTTAAGTGACTTGCACAACTTTAAAAAACTGGCAGTTGCCTTTCGCAACAATGTTGCAACAATCTCACACAAGCATTGTGACGTCACAAGCTGAAGATGTAAATTTAAAACCGAGCTGATCTCTCATTGGTGCACGGGTGCCATTGTGACATCACGCGCTGAAGCCCCTTCAAGAAAAGGGTTAGAAATGAAAATTAAACTTTAATATCTCTCTAGCTTTAAAAAGGCAGCTTCAATTTGAACGAAAGTACTTACAATAGTTGCCCATGTTAATGGTGAATATGGCGGTACAAAAATCGTAGCGCTTTGGTGTACCGTCAGGGAGGAGTAGGGTTTGTAAGTTATGGACAGAAACTCTTCGGAATCTTTGCGTACATACACATATACATACGGAATGTTGGACCGCAGAGTTTTAGTAGTATACTAGACCGAGTGGGCCCGTTGGGCCCGTCCTCGTAGGGTTTCCATTGTAACCGGGAGGGGAGGAAAGGGGGAGGGTTGGGGGAGGGAAGGGGGAGGGAGGAGGGGAGGGAGGGGGGAGGGGAGGGGGAGGGAGAGGGGAGGGAGGGGGGTAGGGGGGAGGGAGGGGGGAGAGGGGGGGATGGGAGGGGGAGGGGAGGGGGGGAGGGAGGGAGGAGAAGGGGGGGAGGGAGAGGGGAGGGAGGTGGGTAGGGGGGAGGGAGGGAGGGGGACCTCCCCTTTTCCCAGTACCCCTCTTTCCCCGTTGGGCCCGTCCTCGTAGGGTTTCCATTGTAACCGGGAGGAGGGGAGGGCGGGAAGGGGGAGGGAGGGAGGAGGGAGGTGTGGAGGGAGGAGGGGAGGGGAGGGAGGGGGGAGGGGGGAGGGGGGAAGGGGGGAAGGGGGAGGGAGAGGGAGAGGGGAGGGAGGGGGGATGGGATGGGGGAAGGGGGGAGGGAGGGGGACCTCCCCTTTTCCCAGTACTCCTCTTTCCCCGTTGGGCCCGTCCTCGTAGGGTTTCAATTGTAACCGGGAGGGGGGGAGGGAGGGTGGAAGGAGGGGGGAGAGGGATGGAAGGGTGGAGGGAGGGGGGGAGGGATTGGGGAGGGAGGGATGGAGGGAGGGGGGAGTTAGGGGGGAGGGGGGAGGGAGTTGGGGAGGGAGGGGGAGGAGGGGGGGAGGGAGTGGGGATGGAGGTGGGAAGGAGGGGTGATGAAGGGGTTGAGGGGGGAAGGGGGACCTCCCCTTTTCCCAGTACCCCTCTTTCCCCGTTGGGCCCGTCCTCATAGGGTTTCCATTGTAACCGGGAGGGGGGGAGGGAGGTGTGGAGGGAGGTGTGGAGGGAGGAGGGGAGGGGGAGGGAGGGGGGGAGGGGAGGGGGGAAGGGGAGGGGGAAGGGGGGAGGGGGGAGGGGAGGGAGGGGGACCTCCCCTTTTCCCAGTACCCCTCTTTCCCCGTTGGGCCCGTCCCCGTAGGGTTTCTATTGTAACCGGGAGGGGGGAGGGAGGATGGAAGAATGGGGGAGGGGAGAGGGATGGAAGGGTGGATTGATTGGGGGAGGGAGGGATGGAGGGAAGGAGGGAGGGGGGGATTTAGGGGGGAGGTTTGAGGGAGGTGGGGAGGGAGGGGGAGGGAGTTGGGGAGGGAGGGGGAGGAGGGGGGGAGGGAGTGGGGATGGAGGTGGGAAGGAAGAGGTTGAGGGGTGAAGGGGGACCTCCCATTTTCACAGTACCCCTCTTTCCCCCACCACCAAGCCCCCTCCGCAACGACCCCTGTTGTCCCCCTCCCCAGTCCCCATTCTCAGACCCCCCCCCATTCTCTCTCTCCCCCAGACACACTCCAAGTGCTGTTTCGCAACACTTGCCCCGGTGGCCCACGAGCATAGAGGCCCCATGTTGATCTGTGTATGTTAAGTGACTTGCAATAAAAAAGACTACTTGAAAACAGTGGTTTAAAGTGGTTTAAAGTGCTGTTTTTGCTACATTCGCGGTCATTTAGTGCTTCTCACGACCACGGTCATTTAGTGCTTCTCACTGCGATCTGTTAGTGGTGCTTTTCGAAACAATGTAGCACCCATCTCAAACAAGCATTGGGAGGATGGGAGGGAGGGAAGGGGAGGGAGGGAGGAGAGAGGTGTGGAGGGAGGAGGGGAGGGAGGGGGAAGGGGAGGGGGGAACGGGGGGGAAGGGGGAGGGAGAGGGGAGGGAGGGGGGATGGGATGGGGGAAGGGGGGAGGGAGGGGGACCTCCCCTTTTCCCAGTACCCCTCTTTCCCCGTTGAGCCCGTCCTCGTAGGGTTTCCATTGTAACCGGGAGGAGGGGAGGGAGGGAGGAGGGAGGTGTGGAGGGAGGAGGGGAGGGGGGGAGGGGAGGGGGGAAGGGGGAGGGAGAGGGTTAGGGGGGAGGGGGATGGGGGAGGGGGTAAGGGGAGGGAGGGGGACCTCCCCTTTTCCCAGTACCCCTCTTTCCCCATTGGGCCCGTCCCCGTAGGGTTTCCTTTGTAACCAGAAGGGGGGGAGGGAGGGTGGAAGGAGGGGGGAGGGGGAGAGGGATGGAAGGGTGGAGGGAGGGGGGTAGGGATGGAGGGAAGGAGGGAGGGGGGGGAGTTAGGGGAGGAGGGGTGAGGGAGGTGGGGAGTGAGTTGGGGAGGAGGGGGGGGAGGGAGTGGGGATGGAGGTGGGAAGGAGTGGGGAGGAAGGGGTTGAGGGGGGAAGGGGGGGAGGGAGGGAATAGGGGCCCCATGCTGATCTGTGTATGTTAAGTGACTCGCACAACTTTAAAAAACTGGCAGTTGCTTTTCGCAACAATGTTGCAAACCATCTCACACAAGCATTGTGACGTCACAAGCTGAAGACCTTGAAAAAAAAGGTCAGAAAAAAAATTATGTAAATTTAAAACCGAGCTGATCTCTCATTGGTGCACGGGTGCCATTGTGACATCACGCGCTGAAGCCCCTTCAAGAAAAGGGTTAGAAATGAGAAATTTTAACTTTAATATCTCTCTAGCTTTAAAAAGGTAGCTTCAATTTGAACGAAAGTACTTACAATAGTTGCCCATGTTAATGGTGAATATGGCGGTACAAAAATCGTAGCGCTTTGGTGTACCGTCTGGGAGGAGTAGGGTTTGTAAGTTATGGACAGAAATCTTCGGAATCTTCCGTACAAACATACGGAATCTTCCGTATATACATACGGAATGTTGGACCGCAGAGTTTTAGTAGTATATAGATAGATAGATAGATTAGACCGAGTGGGCCCGTTGGGCCCGTCCTCGTAGGGTTTCCATTGTAACCGGGAGGGGAAGAAAGGGGGAGGGTTGGGGGAGGGAAGGGGGAGGGAGGAGGGGAGGGAGGGGGAGGGGAGGGGGGAGGGAGAGGGGGAGGGAGGGGGTTAGGGGGAGGGAGGGGGGAGAGGGGGGGATGGGAGGGGGGAGGGGAGGGGGGAAGGGAGGAGGGAAGGGGGGGAGGGAGAGGGGAGGGAGGGAGGGAGGGGGACCTCCCCTTTTCCCAGTACCCCTCTTTCCCCGTTGGGCCCGTCCTCGTAGGGTTTTCATTGTAACCGGGAGGAGGGGAGGGCGGGAAGGGGGAGGGAGGGAGGAGGGAGGTGTGGAAGGAGGAGGGGAGGGGAGGGAGGGGGGAGGGGAGGGAGGGGGGTAGGGGGGAGGGGGAGGGAGAGGGGGGAGGGGAGGGGGAAGGGGGGAGGGAGGGGGACCTCCCCTTTTCCCAGTACTCCTCTTTCCCCGTTGGGCCCGTCCTCGTAGGGTTTCAAGGAGGGGGGAGAGGGATGGAAGGGTGGAGGGAGGGGGGGAGGGATTGGGGAGGGAGGGATGGAGGGAAGGAGGGAGGGGGGAGTTAGGGGGGAGGGGGGAGGGAGTTGGGGAGGGAGGGGGAGGAGGGGGGGAGGGAGTGGGGATGGAGGTGGGAAGGAGGGGAGATGAAGGGGTTGAGGGGGGAAGGGGGACCTCCCCTTTTCCCAGTACCCCTCTTTCCCCGTTGGGCCCGTCCTCATAGGGTTTCCATTGTAACCGGGAGGGGGGGAGGGAGGGAGGAGGGAGGTGTGGAGGGAGGAGGGGAGGGGGAGGGAGGGGAGGGGGGAAGGGGAGGGGGGAAGGGGGTAGGGGGGAGGGGAGGGAGGGGGATCTCCTCTTTTCCCAGTACCCCTCTTTCCCCGTTGGGCCCGTCCCCGTAGGGTTTCCATTGTAACCGGGAGGGGGGGAGGGAGGGTGGAAGGAGGGGGGAGGGGGAGAGGGATGGAAGGGTGGAGGGAGGGGGGAGGGATTGGGGGAGGGTGGGATGGAGGGAAGGAGGGAGGGGGGAGTTAGGGGCTGAGTGGTGATGGAGGTTGGGATTGAGGGGGGAGAGAGTAGGGATGGAGGTGGGAAGGAGGGGGGAGGAAGAGGTTGAGGGGGAAGTGGGACCTCCCCTTTTCCCAGTACCCCTCTTTCCCCCACCACCAAGCCCCCACCGCAACGACCCCTGTTGTCCCCCTCCCCAGTCCCCATTCTCAGACCCCCCCCATTCTCTTGGAATAAAAAAAAAAACTTTAAAAAAAATAAGTGCTTTTTAATTGCTGGTTTTGAAACATTCGCGGTTAAGTGCTTTTTAAAAAAACATTCGCGGTTAAGTGCTGGTTTTGAAACATTCGCGGCTACTTAGTGCTTCTGTCAGTTGCTTTTCGAAACAATGTTGCAACCATCTCACACAAGCATTGGGAGGATGGGAGGGAGGGAAGGGGAGGGAGGGAGGGAGGAGGGAGGTGTGGAGGGAGGAGGGGAGGGAGGGGGAAGGGGAGGGGGGGAAGGGGGCGGGAGAGGGGACGGAGGGGGGATGGGATGGGATGGGGAAGGGGGGAGGGAGGGGGACCTCCCCTTTTCCCAGTACCCCTCTTTCCCCGTTGGGCCCGTCCTCGTAGGGTTTCCATTGTAACCGGAGGAGGGGAGGGAGGGAAGGGGGAGGGAGGGAGGGAGGGGAGGGGGAGGGAGGGAGGAGGGAGGTGTGGAGGGGGGGGAGGGGGAGGGAGAGGGGGAGGGAGGGGGGAGGGGGGAAGTGGGGTGAGGGGGGAGGGAGAGGGGTAGGGGGGGAGGGGAGGGGAAGGGGAGGGAGGGGGACCTCCCCTTTTCCCAGTACCCCTCTTTCTCCGTTGGGCCCATCCTCGTAGGGTTTCAATTGTAACCGGGAGGAGGGGAGGGAGGGAAGGGGGAGGGAGGGAGGTGTGGAGGGTGGAGGGGGAGGGGGAGGGAGGGGGGAGGGGAGGGGGGAAGGGGGGGAGGGAGGGGAGATGGAGGTGGGAAGGAGTGGGGAGGAAGGGGTTGAGGGGGGAAGGGGGGGAGGGAGGGAATAGGGGCCCCATGCTGATCTGTGTATGTTAAGTGACTCGCACAACTTTAAAAAACTGGCAGTTGCTTTTCGCAACAATGTTGCAACATCTCACACAAGCATTGTGACGTCACAAGCTGAAGACCTTGAAAAAAAAGGTCAGAAAAAAAATCATGTAAATTTAAAGTAGTAAACACCCAATAGCAGCTGCTTGTCCATCGCGAGCTGATCTCTCATGGTGCACGGGTGCCATTGTGACATCACGCGCTGAAGCCCCTTCAAGAAAAGGGTTAGAAATGAGAAATTTTAACTTTAATATCTCTCTAGCTTTAAAAAGGTAGCTTCAATTTGAACGAAAGTACTTACAATAGTTGCCCATGTTAATGTTGAATATGGCGGTACAAAAATCGTAGCGCTTTGGTGTACCTTCAGGGAGGAGTAGGGTTTGTAAGTTATGGACAGAAATCTTCGGAATCTTCCGTATATACACACGGAATCTTCCGTATATACATACGGAATGTTGGACCGCAGAGTTTTAGTATTATATAGACTAGACCGAGTGGGCCCGTTGGGCCCGTCCTCGTAGGGTTTCCATTGTAACCGGGAGGATGGGAGGGAGGGAAGTGGGAGGGAGGGGGGGAGGGGAGGGTGGAGTGGAGGGGGGAGGGGAGGGGGAAGGAGGGGAGGGGGATGGGGAGGGAGAGGGGAGGGAGGGGGGTGGGGGGAGGGTCTATTTTACTTTAAAATAAACAGCGTTCTTTGTTGAAAAGGAAATAAACTTATCTATAGAGCATCAGCTTTTTTAAAATAAATAAAATCAAACTTAATGAAAATCACATTCCTCATTTTAAATAAATGTCTTTGTTATAAATGAAATCAAACAGCGGGAGAGGCGACGGCGACTACACCTCCCGGCGGTCAGCGCTGCTGGGACGGGAGGGAGGGAGGGATGAGGGAGGGAGGAGAGTGGGGAGGGAGGGGTACCTCCCCTTTTCCCAGTACTCTTCTTTCCCAAACCACCAAGCCCCCTGTTGTCCCCCTCCCCAGTCCCCATTCTCAGACCCCCCCATTCTCTCTCCCCCAGATACACTCTTACTCTCCCCCCCCCCTTTCCCCAGCACACCCCTTTCCCCGTTGGGCCCGTCCTCGTAGGGTTACCATTGTAACCGTGAGGCAGGGAGGGAGGGGGGAGGGAGGGAAGAGGGAGGTGTGGAGGGAGGAGGGGAGGGGGAGGGAGGGGGAGGGGGGAAGGGGGGGAGGTGGAGGGAGGGGGGAGGGAGAGGGGGAGGGGTGGGGGGAAGGGGTGAGGGTGGAAGGGGGAGGGAGGGGGACCTCCCCTTTTCCCAGTACCCCTCTTTCCCCGTTGTGCCCGTCCTCGTAAGGTTTCCATTGTAACCGGGAGGGGAGTGGGGGGGAGGGAAGGGAGGAGGGAGGTGTGGAGGGGGGAGGGGAGGGGGAGGGGGGAAGGGGCAAGGGGGAGGGAGAGGGGAGGGAGGGGGTAGGGAGGGGGGAAGGGGGGAGGGAGGGGGGACCACCCGTTTTCCCAGTACCCCTCTTTCCCCGTTGGGCCCGTCGTCGTAGGGTTTCCATTGTAACCAGGAGGAGGGGAGGTAGGGAAGGGGGAGGGAGGGAGGAGGGAGGTGTGGAGGGAGGAGGGGGAGGGGGAGGGAGGAGGGGAGGGGGAGGGAGGGGGAAGGGGGAGGAGGGAGAGGGGAGGGAGGGGGGTAGGGGGGAGGGAGGAGGGAGGTGTGGAGGGAGGAGGGGAGGGGGAGGGAGGGGGGAGGGGAGGGGGGAGGGAGAGGGGTAGGGGGAGGGAGGGAGCGTGTAAGGGGGAGGGAGGGGGACCTCCCCTTTTCCCAGTACCCCTCTTTCCCCGTTGGGCCCGTCCTCGTAGGGTTTCCATTGTAACCGGGAGGAGGGGAGGGAGGGAGGAGGGAGGTGTGGAGGGAGGAGGGGAGGGGGGAAGGGGGAGGGAGAGGGTTAGGGGGGAGGGGGAGGGGGGAGGGGAGGGGAGGGAGGGGGACCTCCCCTTTTCCCAGTACCCCTCTTTCCCCGTTGGGCCCGTCCCCGTAGGGTTTCCTTTGTAACCAGAAGGGGGGAGGGAGGGTGGAAGGAGGGGGGAGGGGGAGAGGGATGGAAGGGTGGAGGGAGGGGGGGAGGGATGGAGGGAAGGAGGGAGGGGGGGGAGTTAGGGGAGGAGGGGTGAGGGAGGTGGGGAGGGAGTTGGGGAGGAGGGGGGGAGGGAGTGGGGATGGAGGTGGGAAGGAGTGGGGAGGAAGGGGTTGAGGGGGGAATGGGGGGGAGGGAGGGAATAGGGGCCCCATGCTGATCTGTGTATGTTAAGTGACTTGCACAACTTTAAAAAACTGGCAGTTGCTTTTCGCAACAATGTTGCAACAATCTCACACAAGCATTGTGACGTCACAAGCTGAAGATGTAAATTTAAAACCGAGCTGATCTCTCATTGGTGCACGGGTGCCATTGTGACATCACGCGCTGAAGCCCCTTCAAGAAAAGGGTTAGAAATGAAAATTAAACTTTAATATCTCTCTAGCTTTAAAAAGGTAGCTTCAATTTGAACGAAAGTACTTACAATAGTTGCCCATGTTAATGGTGAATATGGCGGTACAAAAATCGTAGCGCTTTGGTGTACCGTCAGGGAGGAATAGGGTTTGTAAGTTATCGACAGAAACTCTTCGGAATCTTTGCGTACATACACATATACATCCATACATACGGAATGTTGGACCGCAGAGTTTTAGTAGTATACTAGACCGAGTGGGCCCGTTGGGCCCGTCCTCGTAGGGTTTCCATTGTAACCGGGAGGATGGGAGGGAGGGAAGTGGGAGGGAGGGGGGGAGGGGAGGGTGGAGTGGAGGGGGGAGGGGAGGGGGAAGGAGGGGAGGGGGATGGGGAGGGAGAGGGGAGGGAGGGGGGTGGGGGGAGGGTCTATTTTACTTTAAAATAAACAGCGTTCTTTGTTGAAAAGGAAATAAACTTATCTATAGAGCATCAACTTTTTTAAAATAAATAAAATCAAACTTAATGAAAATCACATTCCTCATTTTAAATAAATGTCTTTGTTATAAATGAAATCAAACAGCGGGAGAGGCGACGGCGACTACACCTCCCGGCGGTCAGCGCTGCTGGGACGGGAGGGAGGGAGGGATGAGGGAGGGAGGAGAGTGGGGAGGGAGGGGTACCTCCCCTTTTCCCAGTACTCTTCTTTCCCAAACCACCAAGCCCCCTGTTGTCCCCCTCCCCAGTCCCCATTCTCAGACCCCCCCATTCTCTCTCCCCCAGATACACTCTTACTCTCCCCCCCCTTTCCCCAGCACACCCCTTTCCCCGTTGGGCCCGTCCTCGTAGGGTTTCCATTGTAACCGTGAGGCAGGGAGGGAGGGGGGAGGGAGGGAAGAGGGAGGTGTGGAGGGAGGAGGGGAGGGGGAGGGAGGGGGAGGGGGGAAGGGGGGGAGGTGGAGGGAGGGGGGAGGGAGAGGGGGAGGGGTGGGGGGAAGGGGTGAGGGTGGAAGGGGGAGGGAGGGGGACCTCCCCTTTTCCCAGTACCCCTCTTTCCCCGTTGTGCCCGTCCTCGTAAGGTTTCCATTGTAACCGGGAGGGGAGTGGGGGGAGGGAAGGGAGGAGGGAGGTGTGGAGGGGGGAGGGGAGGGGGAGGGGGGAAGGGGCAAGGGGGAGGGAGAGGGGAGGGAGGGGGTAGGGAGGGGGGGAGGGAGGGGGACCACCCGTTTTCCCAGTACCCCTCTTTCCCCGTTGGGCCCGTCGTCGTAGGGTTTCCATTGTAACCGGGAGGAGGGGAGGTAGGGAAGGGGGAGGGAGGGAGGAGGGAGGTGTGGAGGGAGGAGGGGAGGGGGAGGGAGGAGGGGCGGGGGAGGGAGGGGGAAGGGGGAGGAGGGAGAGGGGAGGGAGGGGGGTAGGGGGGAGGGAGGAGGGAGGTGTGGAGGGAGGAGGGGTGGGGGAGGGAGGGGGAGGGGAGGGGGGAGGGAGAGGGGGAGGGGGAGGGAGGGAGCGTGTAAGGGGGAGGGAGGGGGACCTCCCCTTTTCCCAGTACCCCTCTTTCCCCGTTGGGCCCGTCCTCGTAGGGTTTCCATTGTAACCGGGAGGAGGGGAGGGAGGGAAGGGGAGGGAGGGAGGAGGGAGGTGTGGAGGGAGGAGGGGAGGGGAGGGAGGGGGTAGG
>NW_027602816.1:0-27302 GCF_053455715.1 Rhinoraja longicauda | reverse complement strand
GAGAGGAGAGAGAGAAAGAGAGAGGGAGAGAGAGGGAGAGAGAGATTTGGAAAGTTTTGAGAAAGTTTGAGAGGGAGAGAGAGAGAGACAGGAAAGAGAGGGAGGAGAGAGACGGGGGGGAGAGAGAGAGAGAGGGGGAGAGAGAGAGAGATGAGAGAGGGGAGAGAGAGAGAGAGAGAGAGAGATGAGAGAGAGAGAGAGAGAGAGAGAGAGAGAGAGAGAGAGAGAGAGAGAGAGAGAGAGAGAGAGAGAGTTTGAGAAAGTTGAGAGAGGGAGGGAGAGAGAGAGAGAGAGAAGGGGGGGAGAGGAGAGAGGGGACAAAGAGAGAGAGAGAGAGAGAGAGAGAGAGAGAGAGAGAGAGAGAGAGGAGAGAGAGAGAGAGAGATTGAGAAAGTTTTGAGATAGTTTGAGAGAGAGAGAGACAGAGAGAGAGAGATAGAGAGAGATAGAGAGAGTGTTTTGGAAAGTTTTGAGAAAGTTTGAGAGAGATTTGGAAAGTTTTGAGAGAGAGAGAGAGAGAGAGGGAGAGAGGGAGAGACACAGACAGAGAGAGAGAGAGAGAGAGAGAGAAGGAATTAGAGGGAGGAGAGGAAATCCTTCCCTCCCTCCCTCCCTCTTTCTCTCCATTTCTCAATTTTCACATTATCTCTTTTTCACTCAATTCCCCATTTCTCCCTCAAATACTGTCTCGTTCTCTCCCTCCCTCTCTCCCTCCCTCCCCCCCACCTCCCCTCATCACCTCCCTCCCTCTCTCCCTCCCTCCCCCCACCTCCCCTCATCACCTCCCTCCCTCTCTCCCTCCCTCCCCCCACCTCCCCTCATCACCTCCCTCCCTCTCTCCCTCCCTCCCCCCACCTCCCCTCATCACCTCTCTCCCTCCCTCCCCCCACCTCCCATCATCACCTCCCTCCCTCTCTCCCTCCCTCCTTCCTTCCCGCTTTCTCTCCATTTCTCAATTTTCACATTCTCTCTTTTTCACTCAATTCCCCATTTCTCCCTCAAATACTGTCTCGTTCTCTCCCTCCCTCTCTCCCTCCCTCCCCCCCACCTCCCCTCATCACCTCCCTCCCTCCCTCCCTCTCTCTCTCTCTCTCTCCCCCTCCCTCCCTCTCTCCCTCTGTCTTCAAACGCGGACCGGAGAGAGAGAAGGGGGCGGGTTCCTTCTCCTCCCTCTGACCGACGTCCACCGCGTCCAATCGTCGCCGCCCGCCCGCCCTAACCGACGGCCGCCCGGACCATTCCCCGCCACCCGCTCCCCAGTCCAAGCCCGGCCCCTCCGCATCCCCTCCCGCCCACCTGCCAATCTCCGGTCCTGGGGCGGGACGTCCGGCGCCTTGATGGACGCGCGCCGCGGCCAATGGGTGCTATGGGATCGCACCCTTTGTCTCGCTTTGCAAAGATTATTGTAAATGCAACGATTTTACTGCATTTAACAGCCCAGGGTGGTTGCAATATTGCTTTAATGCAACGCCAGCGCTGCATTTAACATTGCAGTGGCCTGCAAAGTTATTTTAATGCGTTGCATCAGTTGCATTTAATATTTGAGTGGTTTTGCATGATTATTGCAATTAATTTTATTGCATTAAACATCCCAGGAGGCTGCAATATTTCTTTAATGCAAGGCCATCACTGCATTTAACTTTGCAGCAGTGTGCAATGTTATCATAATACGATGCATTAGTTGCATTGCACATTTGAGAGATTTTGCATGATTTTGCATGATTATTACAAAGATTTTAATGCGTTTAATACCCCCAGAACAGCTGCAATTTTGCTTTAATGCAACGCCAGCGCAAAGTTATCCTAATGCGTTGCATAAATTGCATTTAACATTTGAGAGGTTTTGCAAAATTATTGCAATTAATTTTATTGCATTTAACATCCCATGGGTTTGCAATATTGCTTTAATGCAACGCCAGCGCTGCATTTAACAATGCAGCAGCCTGCAAAGTTCTCCTAATACGATGCATTCGTCGCATTTAACATTTGAGAGGTTTTGCAGGATTATTATTGCATTTCACATCGCAGGGTGTTGCAATATTTCTTTAATGCAAGGTGATCACTGCATTTAACATTGCAGCAGCCTGAAAAGTCATCCTAATGCGATGCATTTGTTGTATTTAACATTTGAGAGGTTTTGCAAAATTATTGCAATTAATTTAATGCATATAACATCCATTGGGGGTAGCTAGGTGACTTTAATGCAAGGCCATCACTGCATTTAACATTGCAGCAGCCTGCAAAGTTATCCTAATGTGATGCATCAATTGCATTTAACATTTGAGAGGTTTTGCATGATTATTGCAACAGACCCAAACACAAACACAAACCCAAACACAGACCCAAACACAGACCCAAACACAGACCCAAACACAAACCCAAACACAAACCCAAACACAGACCCAAACACAGACCCAAACACAAACACAAACACAAACACAAACCCAAACACAGACCCAAACACAGACCCAAACACAGACCCAAACTCACACCCACACACAGACACACACACAGAGACACACACACACACAGACCCACACAGACCCACACACATCAGACACACTTCCCGGAAGCACTTCCAAATGCCGGATAGTCTCCTCCCTGCCCTGGAGGTTCCGCTACGTGCCGGGGGTAGTAAATACAATAATAATACTATAGTAATAATAATTAATATTATTAATAATAATAAGAATTAATCAAAGATTGATTGATCGATCGGTGGGTGGGTGGATGGATGTCAGGAGGAACCGTACACCAATAAAGATTTTAATGCGTTGCATCAGTTGCATTTAACATTTGAGTGGTTTTGCATGATTATTGCAATTAATTTTATTGCATTAAACATCCCAGGAGGCTGCAATATTTCTTTAATGCAAGGCCATCACTGCATTTAACTTTGCAGCAGTCTGCAATGTTATCATAATACGATGCATTAGTTGCATTGAACATTTGAGAGATTTTGCATGATTATTACAATGATTTTAATGCGTTTAATACCCCAGAACAACTGCAATTTGCTTTAATGCAAGGCCTGCGCTGCATTTAACATTGCAGGAGCCTGCAAAGTTGTTCTAATGCGTTGCATTAATTGCATTTAACATTTGAGAGGTTTTACAAAATTATTGCAATTAATTTTATTGCATTTAACATCCCAGGGGTTGCAATATTGCTTTAATGCAACGCCAGCGCTGCATTTAACAATGCAGCAGCCTGCAAAGTTATCATAATACGATGCATTAGTCGCATTTAACATTTGAGAGGTTTTGCAGGATTATTATTGCATTTCACATCGCAGGGTGTTGCAATATTTCTTTAATGCAAGGCGATCACTGCATTTAACATTGCAGCAGCCTGAAAAGTCATCCTAATGTGATGCATTTGTTGCATTTAACATTTGAGAGGTTTTGCAAAATTATTGCAATTAATTTTATTGCATTTAACATCCCAGGGGTTGCAATATTGCTTTCATGCAACGCCAGCGCTGCATTTAACAATGCAGCAGCCTGCAAAGTTATCCTAATACGATGCATTAGTCGCATTTAACATTTGAGAGGTTTTGCAGGATTATTATTGCAGGATTATTATCGACACTGAAGGTAGATATGTTATATTAGTGGGAGAACTATATTCTACAAAATTGATATTGGTGAATGTCTACGCACCAAATTTTGATAATCCGGTATTAAATATTTAATACCATTCCAGAATTTGGACAATATAACTTGATAATTGGAGGAGATTTAAATTGGACATTAGATCCTTATTTGGATAGATCTTCAACTCAAAGGAAAACAAAATCCAAGTCGTGTGAATTATTAAACTCTTATATAAATAATGCAAATATAAAAGATGTTTGGAGGATTGATAATCCTTCAGGCCGAGAGTATTCATTTTATTCACCTGTGCATAAAACTTATTCAAGAATTGATTATTTCTTGGTGGACTCCAAACTTATTCCTTATACGTATAATTCAAAATATCATAATATTATTATATCCGATCATGCCCCTTTAACATTTAGGGTAAAACTCCAAGGAGTAACGGGGAAACAGACTAATTGGAGATTTAATCCGCAAATCTTAAATGAAAAAGCATGTTATGATTATCTTAAATCGCAATTTGAGATTTTTTTTTAACGCAAATGACCTTCCTGAAACACCTGCATCCCTGCTTTGGGAAACATTTAAAGCGTTTGTGAGAGGATGTATTATTGCTTTTCAAGCGTCTCAAAACAAGAAGAACCGAGCTGAACAGAATGACCTGGAAAGTCAGATAAGACAGTTAGACATAACAAATGCCATCGCTCCCTCTATTGAAATACATAATAAAATTGCAGTTCTCAAATATAAGTTAAATTATATCCTTTCAGCTCATATTTTAAGGCTTTTTCAATATACTAAACAAAAACATTTTGAATTTGGAGATAAACCACAGAAATTGCTAGCACGTCAACTCCGTAAATTAGAAGATGACTCTACAATTCATAAAATTAGATCAGAAAATGGAGATTTGCTTAAACTACCTAAGGATATTAATCAGAGATTTTTGCAATTTTATCAGTCATTATATTCATCAAAAATAACAGATACTTCTGCGCAGATGCAAAAGTTTTTGCAGGA
This sequence comes from Rhinoraja longicauda, assembly GCF_053455715.1. NCBI lineage: Eukaryota > Metazoa > Chordata > Chondrichthyes > Rajiformes > Arhynchobatidae > Rhinoraja > Rhinoraja longicauda. The sequence continues at coordinate 22,683 of NW_027602816.1, read as the reverse complement.
ATGTAACCTTCCTGGTTTGAATGTGAGTGATAGAAATTTACTGGGCGCAGAAATAACTATGAAAGACGTTGAAGAGACTATTAAATCGATGAAAAATGGGAAGACTCCTGGCCCTGATGGCTTAAATAATGAATTTTATAAAAAATTCAGTGGTTTGATCTCTCCACGTTTGCAAACTGTATATAGTCACGCCTTTAAACAACAGAGATTACCACAAACTCTGACTGAATCAACAATAATCCTCATTCCTAAAAAAGATAAGGATTCTGAAGACCCTGGTTCGTATAGGGCGATAGCTCTTTTAAATACTGATCAGAAGATATTAGCGAAAATCTTAGCTCAGAGATTAAGTCTAGTTATAGACAAATTGATACACCCCGATCAATCAGGCTTTATAGCCAAACGATATTCATTTTTCAACTTGAGACGCTTGTTTAATATAATTTATTCAAATAGACTATTAAATGAAGATTTAGCAATCATCTCGCTAGATGCTGAAAAAGCATTTGATCAAGTAGAATGGCCCTATCTTTTCTCATGATGGAAAAATTTCAACTAGGTGAAAATTTTTGTGCATGGGTGAAACTTTTATATACATCCCCAACAGCTAGAATATTAACTAATCAAATGCTGTCATCTAAATTTCATTTAGCTAGGGGTTGTAGACAAGGATGTCCACTATCACCACTTTTATTTGCCCTTATTATAGAACCACTTGCTGAGAGTATTAGATCAAATTCAGATATTTATGGCTACAACACTAAACATACAACCAATAAAATTTCTTTATATGCGGATGATGTATTAATATATATTACAAAGCCAGAAATTAGCATTCCGAATTTATTAAATCTCATAACTCAATTTGGTTCATTTTCAGGTTATAGAATTAACTGGTATAAAAGTGAAATTATGCCAATAATGGAGCATAATCCGGCCATACTTCAACAATTTCCTTTTAAAATTGCCTATGAAAAGTTTAAATATCTTGGAATTTACGTGACTAGGAAATATACTTCTTTATTTAAATCAAATTTTCCTCCTTTACTTGCTAAATTACACAGAAATATCCAATTTTGGAAAACACTTCCTATATCATTAGTTGGTCGTAGTAATGCTATAAAGATGATCTTTCTTCCACAGCTATTATACTTATTTCAAGCAATTCCGATCTACCTTCCAAAAAAGTTTTTTTAAAAAATTGATTCAATTGTTACTAATTTTATTTGGGACTACAAGACTCATAGAATAAATAAAAGACACTTATGTAAGTCTAAAATTAATGGAGGAATTGCTTTACCTAACTTTTTATTTTATTATTGGGCGGTTAATATTAAAAATATAACCTGCTGGTTGGATGATTCTGTTCAACAATCGGATTGGTTAAAGATGGAGAAAGAGGATTGTTTACCATTCGATATTGGTGCGATCCTCTTAGCTCCAATAAATTTAAATAAAAAAACATATGGAGGTAATCCCATTATACATAGTGTTATCCGTACCTGGAAACAAGTAAAGCTTACGTTAAAATTGAGTAAATTATCTGTTTTCCTTCCTATTGCGAATAATCCTTCTTTTAAACCGTCTGTCTTAGATAGAGGCTTTGCTCAATGGAAAAGTTATGGAATCAAAAGGGTGGGAGATCTTTATCATAAGGGAACTTTTCTTTCGTTTCAGGAGTTACAGCAGAAGTACGGATTACATGTTAATAATTATTTTAGATATTTACAATTTAGAGATTATGTAAAATCACACATGCAAGAATATAAGTTTAGAGGTCCAGAAACACTTGATGTATGCCTGAATCGACATTATAACTCAAATAAATTAATATCTTTTATTTACAATATTCTCCTTGACATTGACATTCCGTCATCAGAATCTTATAGACGAGCATGGGAGGACGAATTGAATCAATTTATAATGCAAGATATATGGGATGAAAGTTTACAACATATACATCAATGTTCATTGAATACTAGACATTCCTTAATACAATTTAAAATAATACATAGATTACATTATTCGAAGACGAAATTAAATAGGATTTTTCCTAGTATCTCTCCTATGTGTGATAAATGTCAATTTCAAGAAGCTAATTTAACTCATATTTTCGTAACTTGTATAAAAATGCAAAACTTCTGGTTGGAGATTTTTAAAATAGTTTCTAAAGTTATTAATAAAAAATTAGATATGGACCCAAAATTAATTATATTAGGATTATCAGAACATACTACAAATTTTACAGTAAGTCAGGTACATTTTCTTGATTACAGTCTAATAACTGCGAAAAAACTAATACTTAAATTTTGGAAAAAACCAATAACCCCCACAATTAAAATGTGGACTATGGAAATGACAGAGACCCTGCATTTGGAAAAAATAAGGTTTGCCTTAATCGACAAACCTGAGTTATTTTTTAAAATATGGTCTCCATTTATTGAATTTTTAGAAAAGTAAATGGGTTTGGCACAGGACTAAAATAAAAAAATAAAAATTTAAATAAAAAGTTGAAACTTGAGTTGGGGGTTGGATGTACAGCTGTGGTTTTTGTCTCCCGGATCTACTCCCGTTAATTTTTATTGTTAGATCCTTTTTTTTTTTAACCCTCTTACTCTCTCTTCCCAAGTTTATAGTTTTATATTTTTATTTTTACTTCCTCTCTTCAAAAATTTAAAAATTGAAGCTATGTAAGAACTTTGTAACAAATGTGTTTTTTTAAAAATTTCGATTTGTACATATGCTTTTCAAAAATAAAAAAAAATAAAAAATAAAAATAAAGATTTTAATGCGTTGCATCAGTTACATTTAACATTTGAGTGGTTTTGCATGATTATTGCAATTAATTTTATTGCATTAAACATCCCAGGAGGCTGCAATATTTCTTTAATGCAAGGCCATCACTGCATTTAACTTTGCAGCAGTCTGCAATGTTATCATAATACGATGCATTAGTTGCATTGAACATTTGAGAGATTTTGCATGATTATTACAATGATTTTAATGCGTTTAATACCCCAGAACAGCTGCAATTTTGCTTTAATGCAAGGCCTGCGCTGCATTTAACATTGCAGGAGGCTGCAAAGTTGTTCTAATGTGTTGCATTAATTGCATTTAACATTTGAGAGGTTTTGCAAAATTATTGCAATTAATTTTATTGCATTTAACATCCCAGGGGGTTGCAATATTGCTTTAATGCAACGCCAGCGCTGCATTTAACAATGCAGCAGCCTGCAAAGTTATCCTAATACGATGCATTAGTCGCATTTAACATTTGAGAGGTTTTGCAAAGTTATTGCAATTAATTTAAAGCATATAACATCCATTGGGGGTAGCGAGGTGACTTTAATGCAAGGCCATCACTGCATTTAACATTGCAGCAGCCTGCAAAGTTATCCTAATGCGATGCATCAATTGCATTTAACATTTGAGCGGTTTTGCATGATTATTGCAACAGACCCAAACACAAACACAAACCCAAACACAAACCCAAACACAGACCCAAACACAAACCCAAACACAGACCCAAACACAGACCCAAACACAAACCCAAACACAAACCCAAACACAAACCCAAACACAAACCCAAACACAAACCCACACACAGACCCAAACCCAAACACAAACCCAAACACAAACCCAAACACAGACCCAAACACAGACCGAAACACAGACTCAAACTCAGACCCAAACACACACCCACACACAGACACACACACAGACACACACACAGACACACACAGACCCACACACATCAGACACACTTCCCGGAAGCACTTCCAAATACCGGATAGTCTCCTCCCTGCCCTGGAGGTTCCGCTACGTGCCGGGGGTAGTAAATACAATAATAATACTATAGTAATAATAATTAATATTATTAATAATAATAAGAATTAATCAAAGATTGATTGATCGATGGGTGGGTGGGTGGATGGATGTCAGAAGAACCGTACACCAATAAAGATTTTAATGCGTTGCATCAGTTGCATTTAACATTTGAGTGGTTTTGCATGATTATTGCAATTAATTTTATTGCATTAAACATCCCAGGAGGCTGCAATATTTCTTTAATGCAAGGCCATCACTGCATTTAACTTTGCAGCAGTCTGCAATGTTATCATAATACGATGCATTAGTTGCATTGAACATTTGAGAGATTTTGCATGATTATTACAATGATTTTAATGCGTTTAATACCGCAGAACAGCTGCAATTTTGCTTTAATGCAAGGCCTGCGCTGCATTTAACATTGCAGGAGCCTGCAAAGTTGTTCTAATGCGTTGCATTAATTGCATTTAACATTTGAGAGGTTTTGCAAAATTATTGCAATTAATTTTATTGCATTTAACATCCCAGGGGGTTGCAATATTGCTTTAATGCAACGCCAGCGCTGCATTTAACAATGCAGCAGCCTGCAAAGTTATCCTAATACGATGCATTAGTCGCATTTAACATTTGAGAGGTTTTGCAGGATTATTATTGCATTTCACATCGCAGGGTGTTGCAATATTTCTTTAATGCAAGGCGATCACTGCATTTAACATTGCAGCAGCCTGAAAAGTCATCCTAATGCGATGCATTTGTTGCATTTAACATTTGAGAGGTTTTGCAAAATTATTGCAATTAATTTTATTGCATTTAACATCCCAGGGGTTGCAATATTGCTTTAATGCAACGCCAGCGCTGCATTTAACAATGCAGCAGCCTGCAAAGTTATCCTAATACGATGCATTAGTCGCATTTAACATTTGAGAGGTTTTGCAGGATTATTATTGCATTTCACATCGCAGGGTGTTGCAATATTTCTTTAATGCAAGGCGATCACTGCATTTAACATTGCAGCAGCCTGAAAAGTCATCCTAATGCGATGCATTTGTTGCATTTAACATTTGAGAGGTTTTGCAAAATAATTGCAATTAATTTTATTGCATTTAACATCCCAGGGGTTGCAATATTGCTTTAATGCAACGCCAGCGCTGCATTTAACAATGCAGCAGCATGCAAAGTTATCCTAATACGATGCATTAGTCGCATTTAACATTTGAGAGGTTTTGCAGGATTATTATTGCATTTCACATCGCAGGGTGTTGCAATATTTCTTTAATGCAAGGCGATCACTGCATTTAACATTGCAGCAGCCTGAAAAGTCATCCTAATGCGATGCATTTGTTGCATTTAACATTTGAGTGGTTTTGCAAAATTATTGCAATTAATTTAAAGCATATAACATCCATTGGGGGTGGCTAGGTGACTTTAATGCAAGGCCATCACTGCATTTAACATTGCAGCAGCCTGCAAAGTTATCCTAATGCGATGCATCAATTGCATTTAACATTTGAGAGGTTTTGCATGATTATTACAATGATTTTAATGCGTTTAATACCGCAGAACAGCTGCAATTTTGCTTTAATGCAAGGCCTGCGCTGCATTTAACATTGCAGGAGCCTGCAAAGTTGTTCTAATGCGTTGCATTAATTGCATTTAACATTTGAGAGGTTTTGCAAAATTATTGCAATTAATTATATTGCATTTAACATCCCAGGGGGTTGCAATATTGCTTTAATGCAACGCCAGCGCTGCATTTAACAATGCAGCAGCCTGCAAAGTTTTCCTAATACGATGCATTAGTCGCATTTAACATTTGAGAGGTTTTGCAGGATTATTATTGCATTTCACATCGCAGGGTGTTGCAATATTTCTTTAATGCAAGGCGATCACTGCATTTAACATTGCAGCAGCCTGAAAAGTCATCCTAATGCGATGCATTTGTTGCATTTAACATTTGAGAGGTTTTGCAAAATTATTGCAATTAATTTTATTGCATTTAACATCCCAGGGGTTGCAATATTGCTTGAATGCAACGCCAGCGCTGCATTTAACAATGCAGCAGCCTGCAAAGTTATCCTAATACGATGCATTAGTCGCATTTAACATTTGAGAGGTTTTGCAGGATTATTATTGCATTTCACATCGCAGGGTGTTGCAATATTTCTTTAATGCAAGGCGATCACTGCATTTAACATTGCAGCAGCCTGAAAAGTCATCCTAATGCGATGCATTTGTTGCATTTAACATTTGAGAGGTTTTGCAAAATAATTGCAATTAATTTTATTGCATTTAACATCCCAGGGGTTGCAATATTGCTTTAATGCAACGCCAGCGCTGCATTTAACAATGCAGCAGCCTGCAAAGTTATCCTAATACGATGCATTAGTCGCATTTAACATTTGAGAGGTTTTGCAGGATTATTATTGCATTTCACATCGCAGGGTGTTGCAATATTTCTTTAATGCAAGGCGATCACTGCATTTAACATTGCAGCAGCCTGAAAAGTCATCCTAATGCGATGCATTTGTTGCATTTAACATTTGAGTGGTTTTGCAAAATTATTGCAATTAATTTAAGCATATAACATCCATTGGGGGTAGCTAGGTGACTTTAATGCAAGGCCATCACTGCATTTAACATTGCAGCAGCCTGCAAAGTTATCCTAATGCGATGCATCAATTGCATTTAACATTTGAGCGGTTTTGCATGATTATTGCAACAGACACAAACACAAACCCAAACCTAAACACAAACTCAAACACAAACCCAAACACAGACCCAAACACAGACTCAAACACACCCAAACACAGACCCAAACACAAACCCAAACACAGACCCAAACACAAACCCAAACACAACCCCAAACACAGACCCAAACACAAACCCAAACACCAACCCAAACACAAACCCAAACACAAACCCAAACACAAACCCACACACAGACCCAAACCCAAACACAAACCCATAACACAAAAACCCAAACACAAACCCAAACACAGACCCAAACACAGACTCAAACACAGACCCAAACACACACCCACACACAGACACACACACAGACACACACACAGACACACAAAACCCAAACACATCAGACACACTTCCCGGAAGCACTTCCAAATGCCGGATAGTCTCCTCCCTGCCCTGGAGGTTCCGCTACGTGCCGGGGGTAGTAAATACAATAATAATACTATAGTAATAATAATTAATATTATTAATAATAATAAGAATTAATCAAAGATTGATTGATCGATGGGTGGGTGGGTGGATGGATGTCAGGAGGAACCATACACCAATAAAGATTTTAATGCGTTGCATCAGTTGCATTTAACATTTGAGTGGTTTTGCATGATTATTGCAATTAATTTTATTGCATTAAACATCCCAGGAGGCTGCAATATTTCTTTAATGCAAGGCCATCACTGCATTTAACTTTGCAGCAGTCTGCAATGTTATCATAATACGATGCATTAGTTGCATTGAACATTTGAGAGATTTTGCATGATTATTACAATGATTTTAATGCGTTTAATACCGCAGAACAGCTGCAATTTTGCTTTAATGCAAGGCCTGCGCTGCATTTAACATTGCAGGAGCCTGCAAAGTTGTTCTAATGTGTTGCATTAATTGCATTTAACATTTGAGAGGTTTTGCAAAATTATTGCAATTAATTTTATTGCATTTAACATCCCAGGGGTTGCAATATTGCTTTAATGCAACGCCAGCGCTGCATTTAACAATGCAGCAGCCTGCAAAGTTATCCTAATACGATGCATTAGTCGCATTTAACATTTGAGAGGTTTTGCAGGATTATTATTGCATTTCACATCGCAGGGTGTTGCAATATAAATTAAATGCCAGGCGATCACTGCATTTAACATTGCAGCAGCCTGAAAAGTCATCCTAATGCGATGCATTTGTTGCATTTAACATTTGAGAGGTTTTGCAAAATTATTGCAATTAATTTTATTGCATTTAACATCCCAGGGGTTGCAATATTGCTTTAATGCAACGCCAGCGCTGCATTTAACAATGCAGCAGCCTGTAAAGTTATCCTAATACGATACATTAGTCGCATTTAACATTTGAGAGGTTTTGCAGGATTATTATTGCATTTCACATCGCAGGGTGTTGCAATATTTCTTTAATGCAAGGCGATCACTGCATTTAACATTGCAGCAGCCTGAAAAGTCATCCTAATGCGATGCATTTGTTGCATTTAAGATTTGAGAGGTTTTGCAAAATTATTGCAATTAATTTTATTGCATTTAACATCCCAGGGGGTTGCAATATTGCTTTAATGCAACGCCAGCGCTGCATTTAACAATGCAGTAGCCTGCAAAGTTATCCTAATACGATGCATTAGTCGCATTTAACATTTGAGAGGTTTTGCAGGATTATGATTGCATTTCACATCGCAGGGTGTTGCAATATTTCTTTAATGCAAGGCGATCACTGCATTTAACATTGCAGCAGCCTGAAAAGTCATCCTAATGCGATGCATTTGTTGCATTTAACATTTGAGAGGTTTTGCAAAATTATTGCAATTAATTTAAAGCATATAACATCCATTGGGGGTAGCGAGGTGACTTTAATGCAAGGCCATCACTGCATTTAACATTGCAGCAGCCTGCAAAGTTATCCTAATGCGATGCATCAATTGCATTTAACATTTGAGCGGTTTTGCATGATTATTGCAACAGACCCAAACACAAACCCAAACCCAAACACAAACTCAAACACAAACCCAAACACAGACCCAAACACAGACCCAAACACACACCCACACACAGACACACACACACAGACACACACACAGACACACACAGACCCACACACATCAGACACACTTCCCGGAAGCACTTCCAAATGCCGGATAGTCTCCTCCCTGCCCTGGTGGTTCCGCTACGTGCCGGGGGTAGTAAATACAATAATAATACTATAGTAATAATAATTAATATTATTAATAATAATAAGAATTAATCAAAGATTGATTGATCGATGGGTGGGTGGATGGATGTCAGGAGGAACCGTACACCAATAAAGATTTTAATGCGTTGCATCAGTTGCATTTAACATTTGAGTGGTTTTGCATGATTATTGCAATTAATTTTATTGCATTAAACATCCCAGGAGGCTGCAATATTTCTTTAATGCAAGGCCATCACTGCATTTAACTTTGCAGCAGTCTGCAATGTTATCATAATACGATGCATTAGTTGCATTGAACATTTGAGAGATTTTGCATGATTATTACAATGATTTTAATGCGTTTAATACCCCAGAACAGCAGCAATTTTGCTTTAATGCAAGGCCTGCGCTGCATTTAACATTGCAGGAGCCTGCAAAGTTGTTCTAATGTGTTGCATTAATTGCATTTAACATTTGAGAGGTTTTGCAAAATTATTGCAATTAATTTTATTGCATTTAACATCCCAGGGGGTTGCAATATTGCTTTAATGCAACGCCAGCGCTGCATTTAACAATGCAGCAGCCTGCAAAGTTATCCTAATACGATGCATTAGTCGCATTTAACATTTGAGAGGTTTTGCAGGATTATTATTGCATTTCACATCGCAGGGTGTTGCAATATTTCTTTAATGCAAGGCGATCACTGCATTTAACATTGCAGCAGCCTGAAAAGTCATCCTAATGTGATGCATTTGTTGCATTTAACATTTGAGAGGTTTTGCAAAATTATTGCAATTAATTTAATGCATATAACATCCATTGGGGGTAGCTAGGTGACTTTAATGCAAGGCCATCACTGCATTTAACATTGCAGCAGCCTGCAAAGTTATCCTAATGCGATGCATCAATTGCATTTAACATATGAGAGGTTTTGCATGATTATTGCAACAGACCCAAACACAAACCCAAACCCAAACACAAACCCAAACACAGACCCAAACACAGACTCAAACACAGACCCAAACACAAACCCAAACACAAACCCAAACACAAACCCAAACACAAACCCAAACCCAAACACAGACCCAAACACAGACTCAAACACAGACCCAAACACACACACACACACAGACACACACACAGACACACACAGACCCACACACATCAGACACACTTCCCGGAAGCACTTCCAAATGCCGGATAGTCTGCTCCCTACCCTGGAGGTTCCGCTACGTGCCGGGGGTAGTAAATACAATAATAATACTATAGTAATAATAATTAATATTATTAAACGAGGTGTGCGGGGAAAGCAAGGGGCAGTAAGTCCATCGAACGCAATAACGCAGGTGGGCATTGGGTGATAAGGAATAGGAGTAGAATTAGACCAATCGGCCAATCGTCTTATCCGCCAATCTTTTGCCCTCCAAACCCCATTCTCCTGCCTTCTCCCCATAACTTCTGATACCTGTATTAGTCAAGAATCTTTCTGTCTACGCCTTTAAATATCCACTGACGTGACCTACACAGCCTGTTGTGGCAAATAATTCCACAAATTCATCACCTTCTGAATAAATAATTTCTGATCATCTTCAAAAGAGAACGTAGATTAATTCTGAGGAAATGATCTCTTGTCCGAGACGCTCCCACAAGTGGAAACCATTCACATATCTGGATGTTTCAAAGAGGTCCACCCTCATACTTCTAAACTCCGTGTGCAAGCCGGGAGCTGACCAAACGATCGCCATAGGTTAACTTATTGCTGGGATCATTCTTGTAAACCTCCTCTGGACCCTCTCCAGAGCCAGCACACCTTTCCTCTGATATGGTGCCCAGAATTGCTCACAATATTCAAAATGCGGACTTCCCAGCGGCTTGTATAGTGTCAATATTACATTCGTGTTTCTGTATACAAGTTCTCTTGAAATAAATGCAAGCAATGAGTTTGCTTCCATTAGACAATAGACAATAGAAAATAGGTGCAGGAGTAGGCCATTCGGCCCTTCGAGCCAGCACCACCATTCCATGTGAACATGGCTGATCATTCTCACCGATTCAACTTGCAGATAAAAAATTTGGGAATCCTTAACCAGCACTCCCAAGTCCCTTTGCACTTCCGATTTATGGATTATTTCCCCACTTAGACAATAGTTTCCTACTACCAAATGCTCTGCACTTTGCTACACTATATTCCATCTGCCACTTCTCTACCCATTCCCCCAACATGTCCTAGTCCTTCTGCGGAGTCCATGCTTTCTCTAAACTACCTGCCCTTCCACCTTTTTTCGTAACATCCGAAAACCTGGCCACAAAGCCTTCAATCCCCTCGTCCAAATCATAATATAAAACGTGGAGTAGCGGAAAAACACCGATCCTTGAAGATCTTCACTAGTTAGTTAGCCAACGAGAAAAAAATCCCTCTTTATTGCCACTCTTTGTCTTCTGCCATCCAGCCAGCCAGTTATCCATGCTGATGTTTGCCCTTTGTCACCGTTGGCTCTCATCTTCCTAAGCAGCCATCTTGTGACACCTGGTCAAAGGTTTTCTGAAAATCAAAGTTAACAACATCTACTGTCTCTCCTTTGGCTGTTTTGCTATTTACTTCTTCAAATAATTCCAGCAAATTTATCAAACACGACCTTCCATTCACAAAGCCATGCCTATTTCATCGTGCACTTATAAATACTCTGTCACATCATCCTGTATAACGGGTCCTAAAATCTTACCACCCACTCCACTGGTGTTGGAGGCAGATACAATAGTGACATTTAAGACAAGTTCAGATTTTCAGGTAATGAAGGGATATGCATTGTGAGCAGGCAGGTAAGGGTGGTCGTCTCATGTTCGGCACAGCTATTATTAGCCGAAAGTCCTGCCGTGCCTTGTACTTCGTGTAGGAAAGAAATGCAGATGCTGGTTTAAATCGAAGGAAGGCACAAAATGCTGGTGTAACTCAACGAGACAGGCAGCATCTCTGGAGAGAAAGAATGGGTGAAGTTTCGGGTCGAGACACTTTAGACTGATGTCGGAGAGGTCGACGGGAAAGTGATAGAATGTTGTTGGAGACAGTGAGACTGGTGGGAGAACTGGGAAGGAGGAGGGATGGAGAGAGAGGGAAAGCAATGGCTAATTGAAGTTAGATAAGTCAATGTTCATATCGCTGGTATGTTTGCTGCCCAAGCGAAGTATGAGGTGCTGTTCCTCCAATTTGCGCTGGGCCTCACTCTGACAACGGAGGATGCCCAGGACAGAAAGTTCAGATTGGGAATGGGGGAGCGGGGGTGAGTTAAAATGCTGAGCAACCGGGAGATCAGGTACGACTGTGTGGAGCTGTTCAGCGAAACGATCGTCGAGCTTGCGCTTGGTCTCGCCGATGTCACTCCAGCAGTAATATCCCACAGTATACCGTTACACCAGTACTACCCCACAGTGCGTCACTCCATCAGTACTATCCAACAGTATACCGTTATACCAGTACTACCCCACAGTGCGTCACTCCATCAGCACTATCCCACAGTATACCGTTATACCAGTACTACCCCACAGTGCATCACTCCATCAGCACTATCCCACAGTATACCGTTATACCAGTACTACCCTACAGTGCGTCACTCCATCAGCACTATCCCACAGTATACCGTTATACCAGTACTACCCTACAGTGCGTCACTCCATCAGTACTAACCAACAGTATACCATTACACCAGTACTACCCCACAGTGCGTCATTCCATCAGTACTATCCCACTGTATACCGTTACACCAGTACTACCCTACAGTGCGTCACTCCATCTGTACTATCCAACAGTATACCGTTACACCAGTACTACCCTACAGTGCGTCACTCCATCTGTACTATCCAACAGTATACCATTGCACCAGTACTACCCTACAGTGCGTCACTCCATCAGTACTACCGCAGAGTGTCACTACCAAGTCCATCCCACATTATGTCATAACAATAGTACTACCGCATAGTGTGTCACTCCATCAGAACTACCCCAGAATGTGCCATTACTTCAACACTATCCTACGTTAGGTTACTCCATCAATACTACTTCACAGTCTGTCACTCCATCAGTACTACATGTTACTCCATTAGTCGTACCCAAGAGCGTGTCACTCTCATCAGTACAACCCCACAGTATGTCATTCCATCATTTCTTCCCGACGGTGTTTCACTGTGTCAGTACCAACTTAAGTATGTAATTTCATCAGTTCTACCCACAGTTTTTCACCCCTTCAATAATACCATCGAATGTGTCACTATATCAGTACTACCCCAAAATATACCAGTCCTTCACTACTACCCCACAGGATGCTAATCCATAAGTATTATCGCACAGCGTGTCACTCCATCAGTACTACCAAATCGTCGGCTACTTCATCATTACTGCATCACAACGTGTCATTCATTCGGTACTCTCCCATAGAATGCCATTGCATCAGTACAAGCAAATGGATAGTCATTCCATCAGTATTATCCCACAGTTTGTCATTCGTTCAGTTCTCCCCCTCAATGTGTCACTCCATCAGAACTACCCTATAATGCATCATTACATCAGTAGTATCCCATTTACTTTCACACCATTAATACTATCCCACAGTGTGCCACGACATCAGTACTACCATATCGTTTGTTCCTCCATCAGTACTACCGCACACTGTGTCACTCTATCAGTAATACACCAAAATGTTTTACTCCATCAGTGCCCGCCCACAGTTTGTCACTTCATTAGTACTACCCCAAAGTGTATTGCTCAACACTACCCCACTGGTTTTCTGTCCATCAATACAAGCCTGCAGTGTGTTAGACGATCATTACTACAACACACTATGTCACTCCATCAGTACAACCCCAGAGCGTGTCACTCATCGGTACTACCGCACTCTATACCATTCCATCAATACAAACCCACTGTTTTTCAACATCAGTACCACCTTGTGTATTATTCCATTAGTACTACCACACAGGGTGTCACTCTATCAGTACTATCCAACGGTGTGTCACTCCATCGGTACTACACAATGAGTCATTCCATCAGTACTACCCCACAGTGCTTCAATCCACCAGTATTACTCTGGTATATGTCTATCCAACAGTACTACACCGCAGGGTGTCACACAATCAGTACTATTCCACAATATGTTATTGCGTCAGTACTGCCACATAGTGCGCCATTCCATCAGTACTACCTCAAAGTGTGTCACTCCACCAGCACTACCCACAGTGTGCCACTGCATCAGTAATAAAATATAGTTTGTTACTCCATCTGTACTAGTCTACACTGTGCCACTCCATCAGTGCCCCCCCCATAGAGCATCGTACCATCAGGAATATCACTCGGGTTATCATTGCATCAGTACGTGTGTCACTCCATCAGAACAATCCATTATCACTCCATCAGTACTACCACGCAGCGTGTCACTCCATCAGTATTCCCCACAGTATGTCACTCCATCAGCCCTATCTCACTGTGTCACTCCATCAATAATTCCCCACAGTTTCACTCTATTAGTATTTCCCCACAATGCCTCACGCCATTAGCACTACCCGATGTTTATCATTCAATCAGGACTATCCCAGTGGATCACTCCATAAGTGCTGCCATAAATTGTGTCATTCCATCAGTATTACCAAACAGTGTGTCACTGCGTTATTACTACACCACAGATTGTCATCACAATAGTACTACCGCTCAGTGTGTCACTCCGTCGGTGAAACCACACAGTGTCTCACTGCATCAATACAACTCCATATTGTTACACTACATCGGTACTACCCCACATCATATCACTCCAGTGCAACCCTACAACGTGTCACTCCATCAGTACTCTCCGCAGTTTTTTCTTCCATCAGTACTCCCCAAAGTGTTTCACATCATCAGGACTACCTCAAATCTGCTATTTCATCCGCATTACCCCACAGTGTGCTAACCCATCGCTGCGACTCCATAGCGTGTAATTCCATCACTATTTCACCACAGTTTTTCATCGCAACAGTACTACCGCAGAGCGTGTCAGTCCGTCAGTATTACTGCGTCACTCCAACAGAATGTGCTATTACATCCGTGCTACCCCACAGTGTGTCATTCCATCAATACACCTCCACAGTACGTCATTACACCAGTACTACTCCACAGTGTTACACTCCATCAGTACAACACTGGAGCGTGTCACTCCATCAGTACTACCCTACAACATGTTATTCCATCAGTACAACACCACAGTGATGCACTCCATCAGTACTGCCTTAAGATTGTTATTCCATTATGTACGACCACACGGACTCATTCAATTAGTATTACCCAACAATGTTACCCTCCATCTGTACTGCCCCACCGTCAGTCCTACTTCAGTGTGGAAGTCACAATGTGCAACCCGACAGTACCACCGAACATTGTGTCAATACATCAGTACTCGCCCACTGTGCGCCATTCTGTCCATACTGCCCCCAGTGTGTCATTCAATCAGCACTACACCGAAGTATGTCATTCCATCAGTACAACCGCGCAGTGTATCACTACATCAGTACTGCTCCACAGCGTGTCACTCCATCAGTTTTACCCCAAGGGGTGGGGTGATGGAGTGACAAATTGCGTGGTAGTACTGATGCAATGACATGAGTACTACCACGCAGTTTGTCAACCGTCTCATTCAACACCTTGAGCAGGGTCTCCTTCCAGAAAGCCAGTGCGGTTTCCGTGCTGGACGTGGAACTGTCGACATGATATTTGCTGCACGCCAACTCCAGGAAAAATGCCAAGAGCAGCACAGCGACCTGTTCGTGACCTTCGTCGATCTAACAAAGGCCTTCGACACTGCCAGCAGAGATGGCTTGTGGATAATGCAGAAGTTTGGCAGTCCCAGCAAGTTCATCACGATTGTCCGGCAGTTCCATGACTGCATGATGGTGAAAGTGCTAGATGATGGAGACTGAAGCCTTTCCAGTGACAAACGGCGTGAAGCAAGGTTGTGTTCTTGCCCCTACACTCTTCAGCATGGTCTTCTGTGCCATGCTGACCGATGCCTTCCGTGACTGCCAGGATGGAATACACATCAGGTACAAGAACTGACAGCAGGCTGCTCAACCTCAGGCGCCTGCAAGCTGTTACAAAGGTGAAGGAGACCATCATCAGAGATTTCTTGTTTGCTGGTGACTGCGCCCTCAACGTCAGCACAGAACAGAAAATGCACCATGAAATGGACTGCTTCTCAGAGGCCTGTGACAACTTTGGTCTCTCCATTAGCACCAAAACGTCTGAAGTTATGTACTAGCCGCGCATGGAAAGCCCTATCAGAAACCACACATCACGGTGAAGGGGCAGAATCTACAGGCAGTCAGTCGACACCTTTACCTATCTGGGCAGTACACTCTCGCGAGTGGTGAACATTGACGCTGAGGTCAACAACAGAATGGCCAAGGCCAGCGATGCCTTTGGGCGACTCCGTGGGAATGTTTGGGAGTGGAGAGGACTCAGCCTTACCAACAAGCTGAAGGTCTACCGTGCAGCGGTACTCACCACTCTTCTCTACGCCAGTGAGACCTGGACTGTCTACAGCAGACATGCCAAACAGCTCAACCACTTTCACTTGAGCTGTCTACGTAGACTCCTTCACATCAGGTGGCAGGACAAAATTCCCGACACAGGGATCTTGGAACTGGCCGGAATCCCCAGCGTCCACACCCTCCTACGGAAAGCCCAAGCCAGATGGGCAGGCCATGTCGTCAGAATGCCCGAAAGTCGACTGTCAAAACAGCTTCTGTATGGGGAACTGTGTGGGGAACTGTATGGGGAATTGTGTCAGGGCAAGCGCTCAGTAGGAGGACAGAAGAAACGTTTTAAGGACTGCCACAAAGTGTCCCTCAAAGACTTGGACATCAACCTCAGCACTTGGGAGTCTCTTGTTCTGGACCGTCCAACCTGGCGTAGCAAGCTCACCACAGGAGCCCGTGCAGCAGAGAACAGACGCACTGCAGAGGCCCAGAGGAAACGCACCCGCGCGCAAGGCCCGGGCTACCTCCACTTCCACTGCAGCACCCATCCACTTGTGTCCTACGTGTGGGCGTGCCTTCCGGGCACGGATTGGCCTCACAAGTCACTTCAGGACCCACAGTCACCAATCCTCCAACTGAAAGTGAAGTCATGGTCATCTTCCAACCCGAAGGACGAACAACAACAACAACAACACAGTGCATTGTGTCACTCCATCAGTACTACCCCCACATTGTGTCACTCCATCAGTGCACTGCGCAGTGTGTCACTCCATCAGTACTACTGCGCAGCGTGTCACTTCATCAATACAACTCCAAAGTGTGTCACTCCATCTGTACCAACCCACAGTGTGTTAATCCACAATTACTACCATACATTATGTCACTCCATCAGTTCCACTGCACAGTGTGTCACTCCATCAGTAATGCCCCACAGCGTGTCACGTCGTCAATAAAACCCACAGTATGCCATTACATCATTACAAACACATATATTCACAGCCTCAAACACAGTCAAACACAGTCAAACACGCACACACACATACCCGCGCACGAAGACACACACAATCTCTCAAATGCAATCACAAACAATCAAATATACTCTCACACATTCTCACATACAATCACACGTACACATGCACTCACACTAACAGATATTCACACACACTAGCACGAAGAGACACGCACTCATTCGCACACACTTACACACGAACACATTCTCTGACAACACCATCATATACTCTCCCACACACGCACACACACACACACACACACACACACACACACACTATCAAACAATTACATGCTCAAACACACTGACAAACTCATATCCCACATATTCTCTCACATTCTCACAAACAGCCACACACACGCACAGACGCAAACACTGCCCTTCACAAACCCACATGCACTCTCCCACTCAGAGACACAGATACATTCAATGGCACTTGCATCCACACTTACTAATGCTCACACACTCACACGCACACTCACGCACTCGCACAGACAGACAAACACACACAAATATAGGCACTCTTACATACTCTACCGCTCTCTCACACGCAGACCCGCATGCACACGTGGACATTTTGGGATTGAGTGTATCCTTGGATGTTCGCGACGAGCAGCGCAGCGCAGCGCAGCGTGGCCGGGGTGTTCCCGGTGTCCGGGGCCAAGCCCCTCAGTCGGCCCGTGTCGGCCCGGCTCGCCCACCGCGGATGGCGATGAGAACCGCGCCTCGGGAGCGAGGAGGATGCCGCCAGGAACCGCAGAGAGCGAGGCGGACCGTCGGAGAGCGAGGAAGGCCGCCGAGAACGAAGGGGCGACCCGCGGTGCGGCGGCAGGCAGGAGATAGAATTATCCGGCCAACGTTTGTAACTTTGTCGACGTCAAAATGTGGCGACACTTTTGTACCGCCTAGGTGAGGTCTGCTACATGATGTTACCGGGTTGTCTGCAAAACTAAGCATTTCACTCTACCTGGGTACGTGATAATAAGGTATCACTGAATCATTGCAATTCCTGCAACCGCATACACTAACACATACGCACACACACCGACTCATGTGCACAATCTCACACATTCACACT
Organism: Rhinoraja longicauda; assembly: GCF_053455715.1. NCBI lineage: Eukaryota > Metazoa > Chordata > Chondrichthyes > Rajiformes > Arhynchobatidae > Rhinoraja > Rhinoraja longicauda. The sequence goes on along the minus strand of NW_027602816.1, from coordinate 4,363 downwards.
CGCATACACGTGCTAGCACACTCTTGCACGGACTCGCACACTCACACTGTCACACACAATCAATATCCAATGCGAGTCAGGCGACACCTCTGGAGAAATCTAGTTGAGTATGTCAGTTCAGTGCAGTTTATTGTCACGTGTACCGAGGTACCGTGAAAAGCTTTTGTTGCGTGCTACCCAGTCAGTGGAAACAAAATACTTCATTACAGTCGAGCCATTTACAGAGTATAGATACATGATAAGGGGATAACGTTCAGTGCGAGGTAAAGCTTGCAAAATCCGATCGAGGATAGTCCGAGGATCAACAGAGGTAGATAGTAGTTCAGCACTGCTTTCTGGTTGTGGTGGGATGATTCCGTTGCCTGATAACAGCTGGGAAGACATTGTCCCTGAAACTGGAGGTATGCATTTTCAAACTTCTGTGCATTTTACCTGGTGGGACAGAGGAGAAGCAGGAATGGAAATGGTGCGACTCGTTCTTGATTATGCTGCTGGCCTTGCCGAGGAAGCGTGCTTTATAAATTGAGTCAATATATGGGAGGTTGCTTTGTGTGATGGTCTGGACAATTCGCAGCAATTTTTGGCGTTCTTGTATGGAGCTGTTCCCAAACCAAGCTGTGATGCATCTTGATAAAATACTTTCTATGGTGCATCTGTCGAAGTTGGTGAGAGTTGTGGAGGGCACGCTGAACTGGCTAAGCCTGCCAAGGACATGGATGGATGAAGTTCGGTTCGAGACCCTTCTTCAGACTGATTGTGGTGGGAAGCTGGAGAAGGCTGGAACAGCAGGACAAAGCGAGTTGAATGATGAGTGGGTGAATACCGTTTTAATAGTTAGGTGGTTGAGACCAGAGGTTAAAAGATAAAAGTTGCGAGATAAGGATTGAGCAGGTTGGAATTATAAAGAGAGAGGAGGGAATATCGGTTGAAGATGGAGGTGGAGGGGATTAACAAGTGCGAGTCCGCGTGAAGGAAGAGATAGAGCGAGGGAAAAGCGTGAAGTTGCACGTTAGTTACCTGGCATTTGCTAATGTTCATACCATTAGGTTGCAAGGTTCCCAAGCGGACTATGAAGCGGCGTTCTTTCTGTTTTAATGTAACCTCTCTGGCGCTGGTGGAGGCCCAGGACAGAAAGGTCAGTGTGCGAGGGGGAGTTACAATGGCTTGCAACGGGGAGATACGGCAAGCCTTAGCAGAACGAGGGTGAGTGTTCGACAAAACGGTCGCCGAGTCTCCATTTCACCACGCCGATGTAAAGGAGGCCATACCTGGAACACCACATGCAGTAGATGAGATTAGAGGAGGTGCAGGTGAACATCTGTCTCACCTGGAAGGGCTGCTTGTGCGTGAGGGAAGGGGTATAGGGACAGCTGTTACATGCCATGGTGGCTAACCGTTGTAACTGCACTTGCCAAGAAAGGCTTTGGAAAGAGAAGTGATGGTAAGTGATGGAGAGGTGGGGAAATTGATAGAGAAATAGGTCGTACAAAGATAAAAGGGAGAGATAGAGGAGAAGACGAAAGAAGAGGTGGAGGGAGAGTGAACGGTCAAAGGGAGAGTGGGAGAATGAGGAGAGAGGGGAGTTCAGAGCGAGTGGGTTGGCAAAAGGGGGAGAGGGAAGCATTAGAGAGATACAGGGAGAAGGAGGGAGAGATGCAGTAAGAGTGGGAGGGGAGGGGAGAGAGGTTGGCAGAGAGCGGGCGGCACAGAGAGGGAGAATAGAGAGTGTAGGGGAGAGAGTAACAGTTCAGAGAGAGAATAGCAGTAAAGATGGAGAGAGAGAGAAAGGGAGGAGGGAGAGATGTTGCATCATTCGCCGTGTGTTCTACTTTTAAGACAATTCTGAGACGGCAATGGTTCTGTTCACTGAGTGTCGTGAGTCTTTGGGTCGTTCCTCCTCAGAGGTGATGAAGGTAGAGAATGTTGTTGTCCCAAGGCAAAGCCAGATCCATTCGAGGCAAGCAAGGACTAAATGCTCACTAGGGGTCGCCGGGAGTGTGGGGTTGAGGTCACAATCAGTTCAGCCGCGATCACATTGAGTGTTAAAACAGAGTGGACGGGCCATTTTAGTCTGATGTGATCTGTTGAACTAATTCATCACGCTGACAAAGGCTGTCTAGTCCACCTTTAAACTGGGCACCAGAAGCATTGAGACGGTCCCTTAAATTTGGGATTGCCTTGCTGAGTGAAGGAAATCAGATAAACAACACGAGGCGGAGAGTTGGACCAGATGGAGTTTGAACCAATATCCCCTTTGCTGGAAAAATGCCGCTCCCAATTTCCATCCCCCAGTATCGCCACAATTCCCAGTCTTTGGAGTTTCTCAATCAATTCCCTGAATAAATCACGACCTGTCTCAGCAGGGATTTCACTTGGCTGATGTCATCTGTTTGCGAATCATTTCAAAAGCTCTATTTTTAATTCTGTTGAAACTTCGCTGTCCCGGTGGAGACGGAAAATGGTATAAAATCTCCGGGAATGTTCTGCCCCGGCATTTCATTCCGAGAGATTACCGGTAGCTCACGGGGACACGTCGCTGGGCAGAGAAAATGGGGGAAAAGCTTGGGGAATATTACGCCGTGGAGAAAATCTTGTACGTGATCATTGCTGCCGTTGGAGTCCCTGGTAAGTGAGCAGAACGATTCAAGTTTTATAACTCCGTCTGTTCACCGGCGTTGACATGATTCTGATCGTGTTACAATATTCCTAACTGATGATTGTTGTACAAGAATATGTGAAGTATATCAATCCTCTAAATGAAATATCTTTGAATTAACGCTGTGATTTTTCTCATTTTCAGACAGCCGAAACTAACCCTCTTTTTCTCCCACTGCCGGGACCCACTAGAATGTTGTTCTTGTCTTCAGTGGGACCTTGCCCAGAGTTGTCCCAGTGCTCGGGACAGGCAGCTCTCCGGGACGGTGTGACTGGGAAGGGGTTTACATTGTGAAGTTCACTGTGTCTGAGTTATTGATCAGAGTGAACACCCGCTCCTGTGGACACGTCTCGCTGTGGAGTCTGTCACAGTCGGATTCCACCGCCTGTTGGTCAATAATTGGATCGATCTCCTGAACCAGTGGCCGCGGATCTAACGGCGTGTGTTGTTACCGAACTGAGGAATGAATCCATTAACGGAGCCACTCTGCTGCCGGATCCTAAGTTGTCCCTGCCTTCCGTCTGGAACCCTCCTCGTCCCCATCAGATGCCGAGTTCCCAGAGCCCCGGTTAAACGCGGCCGGTCACGGTTAAGTCTGTGAAACCGGCCCCATCAGAGACTGTGAGCGGGGTTAACTGTAGACAGGACCATTCCGCCTATTGTAGCGGGCGGCTGCTCGTTCCCTCCCCTCCCTTTACCCCGCCCGTCGCCTTATCTCCTCTCCCCTGAAGCAGGCAGGTCGGGCACAGTCGGAGCCGGGTCTGACATTGTTAAACCTGCAGCCGCGCACCGACTCCAACACTCCTGATCTCCAGCTGAAAGTGGAGCCGGTGTTCAGCCGCGGAGACCGTGTTCAGTAATGCCCAGTGTCCGCTCCCCTTCTCTTTCCGCAGTGAATTTAGTGGCGATTGTGATCCTGTCCCGTGGAAAGTGCGGCCTCTCCACCTGCACCACTCGCTACCTGGTGGCCATGGCAGCGGCCGATCTACTCACCCTGATCACCGAGGTCATTTTCTATAATATCCGATACCATTACTTTTACTGGAGTTTCCTGTCCATCACCCCTGTGTGCAGTGTTAACGATGTACTGAGGTATTCAGCTACAGACTGTTCTGTCTGGTTCACCGTCACTTTCACCTTTGATCGCTTTGTCGCCATTTGTTGCCAGAAGCTGAAAACTAAATATTGCACCGGGAAAACTGCGGCTGCGGTTCTCGCAACAGCCGGCGTTCTGCTGTGTCTGAAAAACGTTCCCCGCTACTTCACACAGGAACACTGGACAACCATCGACAATGTCCCGTGGGGCTGTGACACGGTGGGCAGTTATTACACTGACCCCGGGTGGGTGGCATTTGACTGGATCGACACGGGTTTTAACTCCGTTCCTCCCTTTCGCTGTGATCCTGCTGCTCAACGCTCTGACAGTCCGGCACATTTTAGTGGCCAGTCGGGTCCGTCAGGGGCTGAGGGGTGAGAGCAAGGGGGAGAAGCGTAGTGACCCGGAGATGGAGAGCAGGAGGAGGTCTGTGGTTTTACTCTTCACCATCTCCGGCAGCTTCATCCTCCTGTGGCTGACGCTGGTTGTAAACTTCGTCTATTATCAGTTCACAGGGATTGGGAATGATGGGAATGATTCTCAATGGATCTTTGCCAACGTCGGGATATTGCTGAGGAATCTCAGCTGCTGCACCAACACATTTATTTACG
>NW_027602815.1:0-27305 GCF_053455715.1 Rhinoraja longicauda | reverse complement strand
TCACCAGGGCCCTGTACAACTGCAGAAGGACCTCTTTGCTCCTGTACTCAACTCCTCTTGTTATGAAGGCCAACATGCCATTGGCTTTCTTCACTGCCTGCTGTACCTGCATGCTTCCTTTCAGTGACTGATGCACTAGGACACCCAGATCTCGTTGTACGTCCCCTGTTCCTAACTTGACACCATTCAGATAATACTCTGCCTTCCTGTTCTTGCCACCAAAGTGGATAACCTCACACTTATCTACATTGAACTGCATCTGCCATGCATCCGCCCACTCACACAACCTGTCCAAGTCGCCCTGCAACCTCATAGCAACTTCCTCACAGTTCACACTGCCACCCAGCTTTGTATCATCTGCAAATTTGCTAATGGTACCTCTTTGCTCCTAAACTCAAACTAGGAGACCAAAACCGCACACAGTACTCCAGTTGCGGTCTCACCAGGGCCCTGTACAACTACAGAAAGAGCCTGTTCTTGTGCTGTTCTAGGCTCTGTTCTGTTTTCTAATTAATGGAGAAGTTTACAGCGCTTATCTATTGACTCATCGATATCTTCAAGAGCTGTTTCTGCAACTCCTGCCTCTGTAGCTTTTAGTTTGGACCAGAGATGTCGTCTATCACCGTAACCACACGGTGATGTGTGTCTGTCTTCACTCTCTCTCGCTCATGAACAAGTCTGGCTGAAACCTCTCCTTCCTGAGAAGCTGAAAGTCTCTCGGCCTCACCCCTTCCCCCCCTCCCCCCTCCCCCCCTCCTCTTTGGGTGGAGTTTGTACAGCCACGATCTCCAAAGCAGAACTTGTCCACTCTCACCACTGTAACTCGATAGACAACAGACAACGGGTGCAGGAGGAGGCCATTCGGCCCTTCGAGCCTTCGATTCAATGTGATCGCGGCCGATCGTTCTCAATCAGTACCCCGTTCCTGCCTTCTCCCCTGACTCCGCTATCCTTAAGAGCTCTATCTAGCTCTCTCTTGAATGCATTCAGAGAATTGGCCTCCACTGCCTTCTGAGGCAGAGAATTAATCCCACAGATTCACAACTCTCTGACTGAAAAAGTTTCCGTTCTAAATGGCCGACCCCTTATTCTTAAACTGTATGTGGCCCCTGGTTCTGGACTCCCCCAACATTGGGAACATGTTTCCTGCCTCTAACGTGTCCAACCCCTTAATAATCTTATACGTTTCGATAAGATCCCCTCTCATCCTTCTAAATTCCAGTGTATACAAGCCCAGTCGCTCCAGTCTTTCAACGTACGACAGTCCCGCCATCCCGAGGATTAACCTGGTGAACCTACGCTGCACGCCCTCAATAGCAAGGACGTCCTGCCTCAAATTTGGAGACCAAAACTGCACACAGTACTCCAGGTGCGGTCTCACCAATGCCCTGTACAACTGCAGAAGGACCTCCTTGCTCCTGAACTCAAACTAGGAGACCAAAACTGCACACAGTACTCCAGGTGCGGTCTCACCAGGGCCCTGTACAACTGCAGAAGGAGCCTGTTCTTGTGCTGTTCTAGGCTCTGTTCTGTTTTCTAATTAATGGAGAAGTTTACAGTGCTTATCTATTGACTCATCGATATCTTCAAGAGCTGTTTCTGCAACTCCTGCCTCTGTAGCTTTTAGTTTGGACCAGAGATGTCGTCTATCACCGTAACCACACGGTGATGTGTGTCTGTCTTCACTCTCTCTCGCTCATGAACAAGTCTGGCTGAAACCTCTCCTTCCTGAGAAGCTGAAAGTCTCTCGGCCTCCCCCCTTCCCCCTCCCCCTCCCTCCTCTTTGGGTGGAGTTTGTACAGCCACGATCTCCAAAGCAGAACTTGTCCACTCTCACCACTGTAACTCGATAGACAACAGACAACGGGTGCAGGAGGAGGCCATTCGGCCCTTCGAGCCTTCGATTCAATGTGATCGCGGCCGATCGTTCTCAATCAGTACCCCGTTCCTGCCTTCTCCCCTAACTCCACTATCCTTAAGAGCTCTGTCCAGCTCTCTCTTGAATGCATTCGGAGAATTGGCCTCCACTGCCTTCTGAGGCAGAGAATTCCACAGATTCACAACTCTCTGACTGAAAATGTTTTTCCTCATCTCAGTTCTAAATGGCCAACCCCTTATTCTTAAACTGTGTGTGGCCCCTGGTTCTGGACTCCCCCAACATTGGGAACATGTTTCCTGCCTCTAACGTGTCCAACCCCTTAATAATCTTATACGTTTCGATAAGATCCCCTCTCATCCTTCTAAATTCCAGTGTATACAAGCCTAGTCGCTCCAGTCTTTCAACGTACGACAGTCCCGCCATCCCGGGGATTAACATGGTGAACCTACGCTGCACGCCCTCAATAGCAAGAATATCCTTCCTCGTATTTGGAGACCAAAACTGCACACAGTACTCCAGGTGCGGTCTCACTAGGTCCCTGTACAACTGCAGAAGGACCTCTTTGCTCCAAGACTCAAACTAGGAGACCAAAATTGCACACAGTACTCCAGGTGCGGTCTCACTAGGTCCCTGTACAACTGCAGAAGGACCTCTTTGCTCCAAGACTCAAACTAGGAGATCAAAACTGCACACAGGACTCCAGGTGCTGTCTCACCAGGGCCCTGTACAACTGCAGAAGGACCTCCTTGCTCCTGTACTCAAACAAGGAGACCAAAATCGCACACAGTACTCCAGGTGCGGTCTCACTAGGGCCCTGTACAACTGCAGAAGGACCTCTTTGCTCCTATACTCAACTCCTCTTGTTATGAAGGCCAACATGGATGTACAACTGCAGAAGGACCTCCTTGCTCCAAGACTCAAACTAGGAGATCAAAACTGCACACAGTACTCCAGGTGCGGTCTCACCAGGGCCCTGTACAACTGCAGAAGGACCTCTTTGCTCCTAGACTCAACTCCTCTCGTTATGAAGGCCAACGTGCCATTGGCTTTCTTCACTGCCTGCTGTACCTGCATGCTTCCTTTCAGTGACTGATGCACTAGGACACCCAGATCTCGTTGTACGTCCCCTGTTCCTAACTTGACACCATTCAGATAATACTCTGCCTTCCTGTTCTTGCCACCAAAGTGGATAACCTCACACTTATCCACATTAAACTGCATCTGCCATGCATCCGCCCACTCACACAACCTGTCCAAGTCACCCTGCAACCTCATAGCATCTTCCTCACAGTTCACACTGCCACCCAGCTTTGTATCATCTGCAAATTTGCTAATGGTACCTCTTTGCTCCTAAACTCAAACTAAGAGACCAAAACCGCACACAGTACTCCAGGTGCGGTCTCACCAGGGCCCTGTACAACTGCAGAAAGAGCCTGTTCTTGTGCTGTTCTAGGCTCTGTTCTGTTTTCTAATTAATGGAGAAGTTTACAGCGCTTATCTATTGACTCACCGGTATCTTCAAGAGCTGTTTCTGCAACTCCTGCCTCTGTGGCTTTTAGTTTGGACCAGAGATGTCGTCTATCACCGTAACCACACGGTGATGTGTGTCAGTCTTCACCCTCTCTCGCTCATGAACAAGTCTGGCTGAAACCTCTCCTTCCTGAGAAGCTGAAAGTCTCTCGGCCTCCCCCCTTCCCCCTTCCCCCTCCCCCCCCCTCCCCCCCTCCTCTTTGGGTGGAGTTTGTACAGCCACGATCTCCAAAGCAGAACTTGCCCACTCTCACCACTGTAACTCGATAGACAACAGACAACGGGTGCAGGAGGAGGCCATTCGGCCCTTCGAGCCTTCGATTCAATGTGATCGCGGCCGATCGTTCTCAATCAGTACCCCGTTCCTGCCTTCTCCCCTGACTCCGCTATCTTTAAGAGCTCTATCTAGCTCTCTCTTGAATGCATTCAGAGAATTGGCCTCCACTGCCTTCTGAGGCAGAGAATTAATCCCACAGATTCACAACTCTCTGACTGAAAAAGTTTCCGTTCTAAATGGCCGACCCCTTATTCTTAAACTGTGTGTGGCCCCTGGTTCTGGACTCCCCCAACATTGGGAACATGTTTCCTGCCTCTAACGTGTCCAACCCCTTAATAATCTTATACGTTTCGATAAGATCTCCTCTCATCCTTCTAAATTCTAGTGTATACAAGCCTAGTCGCTCCAGTCTTTCAACGTACGACAGTCCCGCCATCCCCGGGATTAACCTGGTGAACCTACGCTGCACGCCCTCAATAGCAAGAATATCCTTCCTCAAACTAGGAGACCAAAACTGCACACAGTACTCCAGGTGCGGTCTCACCAGGGCCCTGTACAACTGCAGAAGGACCTCCTTGCTCCTGAACTCAAACTAGGAGACCAAAACTGCACACAGTACTCCAGGTGTGGTCTCACCAGGGCCCTGTACAACTGCAGAAGGACCTCTTTGCTCCTATACTCAACTCCTCTTGTTATGAAGGCCAACATGGATGTACAACTGCAGAAGGACCTCCTTGCTCCTAGACTCAAACTAGGAGATCAAAACTGCACACAGTACTCCAGGTGCGGTCTCACCGGGACCCTGTACAACTGCAGAAGGACCTCCATGCTCCTAGACTCAACTCCTCTTGTTATGAAGGCCAACATGCCATTGGCTTTCTTCACTGCCTGCTGTACCTGCATGCTTCCTTTCAGTGACTGATGCACTAGGACACCCAGATCTCGTTGTACGTCCCCTGTTCCTAACTTGACACCATTCAGATAATACTCTGCCTTCCTGTTCTTGCCACCAAAGTGGATAACCTCACACTTATCCACATTAAACTGCATCTGCCATGCATCCGCCCACTCACACAACCTGTCCAAGTCACCCTGCAACCTCATAGCATCTTCCTCACACAGTTCACACTGCCACCCAGCTTTGTATCATCTGCAAATTTGCTAATGGTACCTCTTTGCTCCTAAACTCAAACTGGGAGACCAAAACCGCACACAGTACTCCAGGTGCGGTCTCACCAGGGCCCTGTACAACTGCAGAAAGAGCCTGTCCTTGTGCTGTTCTAGGCTCTGTTCTGTTTTCTAATTAATGGAGAAGTTTACAGTGCTTATCTATTGACTCATCGATATCTTCAAGAGCTGTTTCTGCAACTCCTGCCTCTGTAGCTTTTAGTTTGGACCAGAGATGTCGTCTATCACCGTAACCACACGGTGATGTGTGTCTGTCTTCACCCTCTCTTGCTCATGAACAAGTCTGGCTGAAACCTCTCCTTCCTGAGAAGCTTAAAGTCTCTCGGCCTCACCCCTCCCCCCCTCCCCCCCCCCCCTCCTCTTTGGGTGGAGTTTGTACAGCCACGATCTCCAAAGCAGAACTTGTCCACTCTCACCACTGTAACTCGATAGACAACAGACAACGGGTGCAGGAGGAGGCCATTCGGCCCTTCGAGCCTTCGATTCAATGTGATCGCGGCCGATCGTTCTCAATCAGTACCCCGTTCCTGCCTTCTCCCCTGACTCCGCTATCCTTAAGAGCTCTATCCAGCTCTCTCTTGAATGCATTCGGAGAATTGGCCTCCACTGCCTTCTGAAGCAGAGAATTAATCCCACAGATTCACAACTCTCTGACTGAAAAAGTTTCCGTTCTAAATGGCCGACCCCTTATTCTTAAACTGTGTGTGGCCCCTGGTTCTGGACTCCCCCAACATTGGGAACATGTTTCCTGCCTCTAACGTGTCCAACCCCTTAATAATCTTATACGTTTCGATAAGATCTCCTCTCATCCTTCTAAATTCCAGTGTATACAAGCCCAGTCGCTCCAGTCTTTCAACGTACGACAGTCCCACCATCCCGGGGATTAACCTGGTGAACCTACGCTGCACGACCTCAATAGCAAGAATATCCTTCCTCATATTTGGAGACCAAAACTGCACACAGTACTCCAGGTGCGGTCTCACTAGGTCCCTGTACAACTGCAGAAGGACCTCTTTGCTCCAAGACTCAAACTAGGAGACCAAAACTGCACACAGTACTCCAGGTGCGGTCTCACTAGGTCCCTGTACAACTGCAGAAGGACCTCTTTGCTCCAAGACTCAAACTAGGAGACCAAAATTGCACACAGTACTCCAGGTGTGGTCTCACTAGGGCCCTGTACAACTGCAGAAGGACCTCTTTGCTCCGATACTCAACTCCTCTTGTTATGAAGGCCAACATGGATGTACAACTGCAGAAGGACCTCCTTGCTCCTAGACTCAAACTAGGAGATCAAAACTGCACACAGTACTCCAGGTGCGGTCTCACCAGGGCCCTGTACAACTGCAGAAAGAGCCTGTTCTTGTGCTGTTCTAGGCTCTGTTCTGTTTTCTAATTAATGGAGAAGTTTACAGCGCTTATCTATTGACTCATCGATATCTTCAAGAGCTGTTTCTGCAACTCCTGCCTCTGTGGCTTTTAGTTTGGACCAGAGATGTCGTCTATCACCGTAACCACACGGTGATGTGTGTCAGTCTTCACCCTCTCTCGCTCATGAACAAGTCTGGCTGAAACCTCTCCTTCCTGAGAAGCTGAAAGTCTCTCGGCCTCACCCCTTCCCCCCCTCCCCCCCCCCTCCCCCCCTCCTCTTTGGGTGGTGTTTGTACAGCCACGATCTCCAAAGCAGAACTTGTCCACTCTCACCACTGTAACTCGATAGACAACAGACAACGGGTGCAGGAGGAGGCCATTCGGCCCTTCGAGCCTTCGATTCAATGTGATCGCGGCCGATCGTTCTCAATCAGTACCCCGTTCCTGCCTTCTCCCCTGACTCCGCTATCCCTAAGAGCTCTATCTAGCTCTCTCTTGAATGCATTCGGAGAATTGGCCTCCACTGCCTTCTGAGGCAGAGAATTCCACAGATTCACAACACTCTGACAGGAAAAGTTTCCGTTCTAAATGGCCTACCCGTTATTCTTAAACTGGTTCTGGACTCCCCCAACATTGGGAACATGTTTCCTGCCTCTAACGTGTCCAACCCCTTAATAATCTTATACGTTTCGATAAGATCCCCTCTCATCCTTCTAAATTCCAGTGTATACAAGCCTAGTCGCTCCAGTCTTTCAACGTACGACAGTCCCACCATCCCGGGGATTAACCTGGTGAACCTACGCTGCACGCCCTCAATAGCAAGAATATCCTTCCTCAAATTTGAAGACCAAAACTGCACTCAGTACTCCAGGTGCGGTCTCACTAGGGCCCTGTACAACTGCAGAAGGACCTCTTTGCTCCTATACTCAACTCCTCTTGTTATGAAGGCCAACATGGATGTACAACTGCAGAAGGACCTCCTTGCTCCTAGACTCAAACTAGGAGACCAAAACTGCACACAGTACTCCAGGTGCGGTCTCACCAGGGCCCTGTACAACTGCAGAAGGACCTCCTTGCTCCTAAACTCAAACTAGGAGATCAAAACTGCACACAATACTCCAGGTGCGGTCTCACCAGGGCCCTGTACAACTGCAGAAGGACCTCTTTGCTCCTAAATTCAAACTAGGAGATCAAAACTGCACACAGTACTCCAGGTGTGGTCTCACCAGGGCCCTGTACAACTGCAGAAGGACCTCTTTGCTCCTATACTCAACTCCTCTTGTTATGAAGGCCAACATGCCATTGGCTTTCTTCACTGCCTGCTGTACCTGCATGCTTCCTTTCAGTGACTGATGCACTAGGACACCCAGATCTCGTTGTACGTGCCCTGTTCCTAACTTGACACCATTCAGATAATACTCTGCCTTCCTGTTCTAGCCACCAAAGTGGATAACCTCACACTTATCCACATTAAACTGCATCTGCCCTGCATCCGCCCACTCACACAACCTGTCCAAGTCACCCTGCAACCTCATAGCATCTTCCTCACAGTTCACACTGCCACCCAGCTTTGTATCATCTGCAAATTTGCTAGTGGTACCTCTTTGCTCCTAAACTCAAACTAGGAGACCAAAACCGCACACAGTTCTCCAGGTGCGGTCTCACCAGGGCCCTGTACAACTGCAGAAGGAGCCTGTTCTTGTGCTGTTCTAGGCTCTGTTCTGTTTTCTAATTAATGGAGAAGTTTACAATGCTTATCTATTGACTCATCGATATCTTCAAGAGCTGTTTCTGCAACTCCTGCCTCTGTAGCTTTTAGTTTGGACCAGAGATGTCGTCTATCACCGTAACCACACGGTGATGTGTGTCAGTCTTCACCCTCTCTCGCTCATGAACAAGTCTGGCTGAAACCTCTCCTTCCTGAGAAGCTGAAAGTCTCTCGGCCTCCCCCCTTCCCCCTTCCCCCTCCCCCCCCCTCCCCCCCTCCTCTTTGGGTGGAGTTTGTACAGCCACGATCTCCAAAGCAGAACTTGTCCACTCTCACCACTGTAACTCGATAGACAACAGACAACGGGTGCAGGAGGAGGCCATTCGGCCCTTCGAGCCTTCGACTCAATGTGATCGCGGCCGATCGTTCTCAATCAGTACCCCGTTCCTGCCTTCTCCCCTGTCTCCGCTATCCTTAAGAGCTCTATCCAGCTCTCTCTTGAATGCATTCGGAGAATTGGCCTCCACTGCCTTCTGAAGCAGAGAATTAATCCCACAGATTCACAACTCTCTGACTGAGAAAGTTTCCGTTCTAAATGGCCGACCCCTTATTCTTAAACTGTGTGTGGCCCCTGGTTCTGGACTCCCCCAACATTGGGAACATGTTTCCTGCCTCTAACGTGTCCAACCTGCAGAAGGACCTCTTTGCTCCAAGACTCAAACTAGGAGATCAAAACTGCACACAGTACTCCAGGTGCGGTCTCACCAGGGCACTGTACAACTGCAGAAGGACCTCTTTGCTCCTATACTCAACTCCTCTCGTTAAGAAGTCCAACATGCCATTGGCTTTCTTCACTGCCTGCTGTACCTGCATGCTTCCTTTCAGTGACTGATGCACTAGGACACCCAGATCTCGTTGTACGTCCCCTGTTCCTAACTTGACACCATTCAGAAAATACTCTGCCTTCCTGTTCTTGCCACCAAAGTGGATAACCTCACACTTATCCACATTAAACTGCATCTGCCATGCATCCGCCCACTCACACATCCTGTCCAAGTCACCCTGCAACCTCATAGCATCTTCCTCACAGTTCACACTGCCACCCAGCTTTGTATCATCTGCAAATTTGCTAATGGTACCTCTTTGCTCCTAAACTCAAACTAGGAGACCAAAACCGCACACAGTGCTCCAGGTGCGGTCTCACCAGGGCCCTGTACAACTGCAGAAAGAGCCTGTTCTTGTGCTGTTCTAGGCTCTGTTCTGTTTTCTAATTAATGGAGAAGTTTACAGTGCTTATCTATTGACTCACCGATATCTTCAAGAGCTGTTTCTGCAACTCCTGCCTCTGTAGCTTTTAGTTTGGACCAGAGATGTCCTCTATCACCGTAACCACACGGTGATGTGTGTCTGTCTTCACTCTCTCTCGCTCATGAACAAGTCTGGCTGAAACCTCTCCTTCCTGAGAAGCTGAAAGTCTCTCGGCCTCCCCCCTTCCCCCCACCCCCCTCCTCTTTGGGTGGAGTTTGTACAGCCACGATCTCCAAAGCAGAACTTGTCCACTCTCACCACTGTAACTCGATAGACAACAGACAACGGGTGCAGGAGGAGGCCATTCGGCCCTTCGAGCCTTCGATTCAATGTGATCGCGGCCGATCGTTCTCAATCAGTACCCCGTTCCTGCCTTCTCCCCTGACTCCGCTATCCTTAAGAGCTCTATCCAGCTCTCTCTTGAATGCATTCAGAGAATTGGCCTCCACTGCCTTCTGAGGCAGAGAATTAATCCCACAGATTCACAACTCTCTGACTGAAAAAGTTTCCGTTCTAAATGGCCGACCCCTTATTCTTAAACTGTGTGTGGCCCCTGGTTCTGGACTCCCCCAACATTGGGAACATGTTTCCTGCCTCTAACGTGTCCAACCCCTTAATAATCTTATACGTTTCGATAAGATCTCCTCTCATCCCTCTAAATTCCAGTGTATACAAGCCTAGTCGCTCCAGTCTTTCAACGTACGACAGTCCCACCATCCCGGGGATTAACCTGGTGAACCTACGCTGCACGACCTCAATAGCAAGAATATCCTTCCTCATATTTGGAGACCAAAACTGCACACAGTACTCCAGGTGCGGTCTCACTAGGTCCCTGTACAACTGCAGAAGGACCTCTTTGCTCCAAGACTCAAACTAGGAGACCAAAACTGCACACAGTACTCCAGGTGCGGTCTCACTAGGTCCCTGTACAACTGCAGAAGGACCTCTTTGCTCCAAGACTCAAACTAGGAGATCAAAACTGCACACAGTACTCCAGGTGCTGTCTCACCAGGGCCTTGTACAACTGCAGAAGGACCTCCTTGCTCCTGAACTCAAACTAGGAGACCAAAATTGCACACAGTACTCCAGGTGTGGTCTCACTAGGGCCCTGTACAACTGCAGAAGGACCTCTTTGCTCCGATACTCAACTCCTCTTGTTATGAAGGCCAACATGGATGTACAACTGCAGAAGGACCTCCTTGCTCCTAGACTCAAACTAGGAGATCAAAACTGCACACAGTACTCCAGGTGCGGTCTCACCAGGGCCCTGTACAACTGCAGAAAGAGCCTGTTCTTGTGCTGTTCTAGGCTCTGTTCTGTTTTCTAATTAATGGAGAAGTTTGCAGCGCTTATCTATTGACTCATCGATATCTTCAAGAGCTGTTTCTGCAACTCCTGCCTCTGTGGCTTTTAGTTTGGACCAGAGATGTCGTCTATCACCGTAACCACACGGTGATGTGTGTCTGTCTTCACTCTCTCTCGCTCATGAACAAGTCTGGCTGAAACCTCTCCTTCCTGAGAAGCTGAAAGTCTCTCGGCCTCGATAGACAACAGACAACGGGTGCAGGAGGAGGCCATTCGGCCCTTCGAGCCTTCGATTCAATGTGATCGCGGCCGATCGTTCTCAATCAGTACCCCGTTCCTGCCTTCTCCCCTGACTCCGCTATCCCTAAGAGCTCTATCTAGCTCTCTCTTGAATGCATTCGGAGAATTGGCCTCCACTGCCTTCTGAGGCAGAGAATTCCACAGATTCACAACTCTCTGACTGGAAAAGTTTCCGTTCTAAATGGCCTACCCGTTATTCTTAAACTGGTTCTGGACTCCCCCAACATTGGGAACATGTTTCCTGCCTCTAACGTGTCCAACCCCTTAATAATCTTATACGTTTCGATAAGATCCCCTCTCATCCTTCTAAATTCCAGTGTATACAAGCCTAGTCGCTCCAGTCTTTCAACATACGACAGTCCCGCCATCCCGGGGATTAACATGGTGAACCTACGCTGCACGCCCTCAATAGCAAGAATATCCTTCCTCAAATTTGGAGACCAAAACTGCACACAGTACTCCAGGTGCGGTCTCACTAGGGCCCTGTACAACTGCAGAAGGACCTCCTTGCTCCTGAACTCAAACTAGGAGACCAAAACTGCACACAGTACTCCAGGTGTGGTCTCACCAGGGCCCTGTACAACTGCAGAAGGACCTATTTGCTCCTATACTCAACTCCTCTTGTTATGAAGGCCAACATGGATGTACAACTGCAGAAGGACCTCCTTGCTCCTAGACTCAAACTAGGAGACCAAAACTGCACACAGTACTCCAGGTGCGGTCTCACCAGGGCCCTGTACAACTGCAGAAGGACCTCCATGCTCCTAGACTCAACTCCTCTTGTTATGAAGGCCAACATGCCATTGGCTTTCTTCACTGCCTGCTGTACCTGCATGCTTCCTTTCAGTGACTGATGCACTAGGACACCCAGATCTCGTTGTACGTCCCCTGTTCCTAACTTGACACCATTCAGATAATACTCTGCCTTCCTGTTCTTGCCACCAAAGTGGATAACCTCACACTTATCCACATTAAACTGCATCTGCCATGCATCCGCCCACTCACACAACCTGTCCAAGTCACCCTGCAACCTCATAGCATCTTCCTCACAGTTCACACTGCCACCCAGCTTTGTATCATCTGCAAATTTGCTAGTGGTACCTCTTTGCTCCTAAACTCAAACTAGGAGATCAAAACCGCACACAGTGCTCCAGGTGCGGTCTCACCAGGGCCCTGTACAACTGCAGAAGGAGCCTGTTCTTGTGCTGTTCTAGGCTCTGTTCTGTTTTCTAATTAATGGAGAAGTTTACAGCGGTTATCTATTGACTCACCGGTATCTTCAAGAACTGTTTCTGCAACTCCTGCCTCTGTGGCTTTTAGTTTGGACCAGAGATGTCGTCTATCATTGTAAACACACGGTGATGTGTGTCTGTCTTCACCCTCTCTCGCTCATGAACAAGTCTGGCTGAAACCTCTCCTTCCTGAGAAGCTGAAAGTCTCTCGGCCTCCCCCCTTCCCCCTCCCCCCCCCCCCCCCCCCTCCTCTTTGGGTGGAGTTTGTACAGCCACGATCTCCAAAGCAGAACTTGTCCACTCTCACCACTGTAACTCGATAGACAACAGACAACGGGTGCAGGAGGAGGCCATTCGGCCCTTCGAGCCTTCGATTCAATGTGATCGCGGCCGATCGTTCTCAATCAGTAGCCCGTTCCTGCCTTCTCCCCTGACTCCGCTATCCTTAAGAGCTCTATCCAGCTCTCTCTTGAATGCATTCGGAGAATTGGCCTCCACTGCCTTCTGAGGCAGAGAATTAATCCCACAGATTCACAACTCTCTGACTGAGAAAGTTTCCGTTCTAAATGGCCGACCCCTTATTCTTAAACTGTGTGTGGCCCCTGGTTCTGGACTCCCCCAACATTGGGAACATGTTTCCTGCCTCTAACGTGTCCAACCCCTTAATAATCTTATACGTTTCGATAAGATCCCCTCTCATCCTTCTAAATTCCAGTGTATACAAGCCTAGTCGCTCCAGTCTTTCAACGTTCGACAGTCCCGCCATCCCGAGGATTAACCTGGCGAACCTACGCTGCACGCCCTCAATAGCAAGGACGTCCTGCCTCAAATTTGGAGACCAAAACTGCACACAGTACTCCAGGTGCGGTCTCACCAATGCCCTGTACAACTGCAGAAGGACCTCCTTGCTCCTGAACTCAAACTAGGAGACCAAAACTGCACACAGTACTCCAGGTGCGGTCTCACCAGGGCCCTGTACAACTGCAGAAGGAGCCTGTTCTTGTGCTGTTCTAGGCTCTGTTCTGTTTTCTAATTAATGGAGAAGTTTACAGTGCTTATCTATTGACTCATCGATATCTTCAAGAGCTGTTTCTGCAACTCCTGCCTCTGTAGCTTTTAGTTTGGACCAGAGATGTCGTCTATCACCGTAACCACACGGTGATGTGTGTCTGTCTTCACTCTCTCTCGCTCATGAACAAGTCTGGCTGAAACCTCTCCTTCCTGAGAAGCTGAAAGTCTCTCGGCCTCCCCCCTTCCCCCTCCCCCTCCCTCCTCTTTGGGTGGAGTTTGTACAGCCACGATCTCCAAAGCAGAACTTGTCCACTCTCACCACTGTAACTCGATAGACAACAGACAACGGGTGCAGGAGGAGGCCATTCGGCCCTTCGAGCCTTCGATTCAATGTGATCGCGGCCGATCGTTCTCAATCAGTACCCCGTTCCTGCCTTCTCCCCTAACTCCACTATCCTTAAGAGCTCTGTCCAGCTCTCTCTTGAATGCATTCGGAGAATTGGCCTCCACTGCCTTCTGAGGCAGAGAATTCCACAGATTCACAACTCTCTGACTGAAAATGTTTTTCCTCATCTCAGTTCTAAATGGCCAACCCCTTATTCTTAAACTGTGTGTGGCCCCTGGTTCTGGACTCCCCCAACATTGGGAACATGTTTCCTGCCTCTAACGTGTCCAACCCCTTAATAATCTTATACGTTTCGATAAGATCCCCTCTCATCCTTCTAAATTCCAGTGTATACAAGCCTAGTCGCTCCAGTCTTTCAACGTACGACAGTCCCGCCATCCCGGGGATTAACATGGTGAACCTACGCTGCACGCCCTCAATAGCAAGAATATCCTTCCTCGTATTTGGAGACCAAAACTGCACACAGTACTCCAGGTGCGGTCTCACTAGGTCCCTGTACAACTGCAGAAGGACCTCTTTGCTCCAAGACTCAAACTAGGAGACCAAAATTGCACACAGTACTCCAGGTGCGGTCTCACTAGGTCCCTGTACAACTGCAGAAGGACCTCTTTGCTCCAAGACTCAAACTAGGAGATCAAAACTGCACACAGGACTCCAGGTGCTGTCTCACCAGGGCCCTGTACAACTGCAGAAGGACCTCCTTGCTCCTGTACTCAAACAAGGAGACCAAAATCGCACACAGTACTCCAGGTGCGGTCTCACTAGGGCCCTGTACAACTGCAGAAGGACCTCTTTGCTCCTATACTCAACTCCTCTTGTTATGAAGGCCAACATGGATGTACAACTGCAGAAGGACCTCCTTGCTCCAAGACTCAAACTAGGAGATCAAAACTGCACACAGTACTCCAGGTGCGGTCTCACCAGGGCCCTGTACAACTGCAGAAGGACCTCTTTGCTCCTAGACTCAACTCCTCTCGTTATGAAGGCCAACGTGCCATTGGCTTTCTTCACTGCCTGCTGTACCTGCATGCTTCCTTTCAGTGACTGATGCACTAGGACACCCAGATCTCGTTGTACGTCCCCTGTTCCTAACTTGACACCATTCAGATAATACTCTGCCTTCCTGTTCTTGCCACCAAAGTGGATAACCTCACACTTATCCACATTAAACTGCATCTGCCATGCATCCGCCCACTCACACAACCTGTCCAAGTCACCCTGCAACCTCATAGCATCTTCCTCACAGTTCACACTGCCACCCAGCTTTGTATCATCTGCAAATTTGCTAATGGTACCTCTTTGCTCCTAAACTCAAACTAAGAGACCAAAACCGCACACAGTACTCCAGGTGCGGTCTCACCAGGGCCCTGTACAACTGCAGAAAGAGCCTGTTCTTGTGCTGTTCTAGGCTCTGTTCTGTTTTCTAATTAATGGAGAAGTTTACAGCGCTTATCTATTGACTCACCGGTATCTTCAAGAGCTGTTTCTGCAACTCCTGCCTCTGTGGCTTTTAGTTTGGACCAGAGATGTCGTCTATCACCGTAACCACACGGTGATGTGTGTCAGTCTTCACCCTCTCTCGCTCATGAACAAGTCTGGCTGAAACCTCTCCTTCCTGAGAAGCTGAAAGTCTCTCGGCCTCCCCCCTTCCCCCTTCCCCCTCCCCCCCCTCCCCCCCTCCTCTTTGGGTGGAGTTTGTACAGCCACGATCTCCAAAGCAGAACTTGCCCACTCTCACCACTGTAACTCGATAGACAACAGACAACGGGTGCAGGAGGAGGCCATTCGGCCCTTCGAGCCTTCGATTCAATGTGATCGCGGCCGATCGTTCTCAATCAGTACCCCGTTCCTGCCTTCTCCCCTGACTCCGCTATCTTTAAGAGCTCTATCTAGCTCTCTCTTGAATGCATTCAGAGAATTGGCCTCCACTGCCTTCTGAGGCAGAGAATTAATCCCACAGATTCACAACTCTCTGACTGAAAAAGTTTCCGTTCTAAATGGCCGACCCCTTATTCTTAAACTGTGTGTGGCCCCTGGTTCTGGACTCCCCCAACATTGGGAACATGTTTCCTGCCTCTAACGTGTCCAACCCCTTAATAATCTTATACGTTTCGATAAGATCTCCTCTCATCCTTCTAAATTCTAGTGTATACAAGCCTAGTCGCTCCAGTCTTTCAACGTACGACAGTCCCGCCATCCCCGGGATTAACCTGGTGAACCTACGCTGCACGCCCTCAATAGCAAGAATATCCTTCCTCAAACTAGGAGACCAAAACTGCACACAGTACTCCAGGTGCGGTCTCACCAGGGCCCTGTACAACTGCAGAAGGACCTCCTTGCTCCTGAACTCAAACTAGGAGACCAAAACTGCACACAGTACTCCAGGTGTGGTCTCACCAGGGCCCTGTACAACTGCAGAAGGACCTCTTTGCTCCTATACTCAACTCCTCTTGTTATGAAGGCCAACATGGATGTACAACTGCAGAAGGACCTCCTTGCTCCTAGACTCAAACTAGGAGATCAAAACTGCACACAGTACTCCAGGTGCGGTCTCACCGGGACCCTGTACAACTGCAGAAGGACCTCCATGCTCCTAGACTCAACTCCTCTTGTTATGAAGGCCAACATGCCATTGGCTTTCTTCACTGCCTGCTGTACCTGCATGCTTCCTTTCAGTGACTGATGCACTAGGACACCCAGATCTCGTTGTACGTCCCCTGTTCCTAACTTGACACCATTCAGATAATACTCTGCCTTCCTGTTCTTGCCACCAAAGTGGATAACCTCACACTTATCCACATTAAACTGCATCTGCCATGCATCCGCCCACTCACACAACCTGTCCAAGTCACCCTGCAACCTCATAGCATCTTCCTCACACAGTTCACACTGCCACCCAGCTTTGTATCATCTGCAAATTTGCTAATGGTACCTCTTTGCTCCTAAACTCAAACTGGGAGACCAAAACCGCACACAGTACTCCAGGTGCGGTCTCACCAGGGCCCTGTACAACTGCAGAAAGAGCCTGTCCTTGTGCTGTTCTAGGCTCTGTTCTGTTTTCTAATTAATGGAGAAGTTTACAGTGCTTATCTATTGACTCATCGATATCTTCAAGAGCTGTTTCTGCAACTCCTGCCTCTGTAGCTTTTAGTTTGGACCAGAGATGTCGTCTATCACCGTAACCACACGGTGATGTGTGTCTGTCTTCACCCTCTCTTGCTCATGAACAAGTCTGGCTGAAACCTCTCCTTCCTGAGAAGCTTAAAGTCTCTCGGCCTCACCCCTCCCCCCCTCCCCCCCCCCCCTCCTCTTTGGGTGGAGTTTGTACAGCCACGATCTCCAAAGCAGAACTTGTCCACTCTCACCACTGTAACTCGATAGACAACAGACAACGGGTGCAGGAGGAGGCCATTCGGCCCTTCGAGCCTTCGATTCAATGTGATCGCGGCCGATCGTTCTCAATCAGTACCCCGTTCCTGCCTTCTCCCCTGACTCCGCTATCCTTAAGAGCTCTATCCAGCTCTCTCTTGAATGCATTCGGAGAATTGGCCTCCACTGCCTTCTGAAGCAGAGAATTAATCCCACAGATTCACAACTCTCTGACTGAAAAAGTTTCCGTTCTAAATGGCCGACCCCTTATTCTTAAACTGTGTGTGGCCCCTGGTTCTGGACTCCCCCAACATTGGGAACATGTTTCCTGCCTCTAACGTGTCCAACCCCTTAATAATCTTATACGTTTCGATAAGATCTCCTCTCATCCTTCTAAATTCCAGTGTATACAAGCCCAGTCGCTCCAGTCTTTCAACGTACGACAGTCCCACCATCCCGGGGATTAACCTGGTGAACCTACGCTGCACGACCTCAATAGCAAGAATATCCTTCCTCATATTTGGAGACCAAAACTGCACACAGTACTCCAGGTGCGGTCTCACTAGGTCCCTGTACAACTGCAGAAGGACCTCTTTGCTCCAAGACTCAAACTAGGAGACCAAAACTGCACACAGTACTCCAGGTGCGGTCTCACTAGGTCCCTGTACAACTGCAGAAGGACCTCTTTGCTCCAAGACTCAAACTAGGAGACCAAAATTGCACACAGTACTCCAGGTGTGGTCTCACTAGGGCCCTGTACAACTGCAGAAGGACCTCTTTGCTCCGATACTCAACTCCTCTTGTTATGAAGGCCAACATGGATGTACAACTGCAGAAGGACCTCCTTGCTCCTAGACTCAAACTAGGAGATCAAAACTGCACACAGTACTCCAGGTGCGGTCTCACCAGGGCCCTGTACAACTGCAGAAAGAGCCTGTTCTTGTGCTGTTCTAGGCTCTGTTCTGTTTTCTAATTAATGGAGAAGTTTACAGCGCTTATCTATTGACTCATCGATATCTTCAAGAGCTGTTTCTGCAACTCCTGCCTCTGTGGCTTTTAGTTTGGACCAGAGATGTCGTCTATCACCGTAACCACACGGTGATGTGTGTCAGTCTTCACCCTCTCTCGCTCATGAACAAGTCTGGCTGAAACCTCTCCTTCCTGAGAAGCTGAAAGTCTCTCGGCCTCACCCCTTCCCCCCCTCCCCCCCCCCTCCCCCCCTCCTCTTTGGGTGGAGTTTGTACAGCCACGATCTCCAAAGCAGAACTTGTCCACTCTCACCACTGTAACTCGATAGACAACAGACAACGGGTGCAGGAGGAGGCCATTCGGCCCTTCGAGCCTTCGATTCAATGTGATCGCGGCCGATCGTTCTCAATCAGTACCCCGTTCCTGCCTTCTCCCCTGACTCCGCTATCCCTAAGAGCTCTATCTAGCTCTCTCTTGAATGCATTCGGAGAATTGGCCTCCACTGCCTTCTGAGGCAGAGAATTCCACAGATTCACAACACTCTGACAGGAAAAGTTTCCGTTCTAAATGGCCTACCCGTTATTCTTAAACTGGTTCTGGACTCCCCCAACATTGGGAACATGTTTCCTGCCTCTAACGTGTCCAACCCCTTAATAATCTTATACGTTTCGATAAGATCCCCTCTCATCCTTCTAAATTCCAGTGTATACAAGCCTAGTCGCTCCAGTCTTTCAACGTACGACAGTCCCACCATCCCGGGGATTAACCTGGTGAACCTACGCTGCACGCCCTCAATAGCAAGAATATCCTTCCTCAAATTTGAAGACCAAAACTGCACTCAGTACTCCAGGTGCGGTCTCACTAGGGCCCTGTACAACTGCAGAAGGACCTCTTTGCTCCTATACTCAACTCCTCTTGTTATGAAGGCCAACATGGATGTACAACTGCAGAAGGACCTCCTTGCTCCTAGACTCAAACTAGGAGACCAAAACTGCACACAGTACTCCAGGTGCGGTCTCACCAGGGCCCTGTACAACTGCAGAAGGACCTCCTTGCTCCTAAACTCAAACTAGGAGATCAAAACTGCACACAATACTCCAGGTGCGGTCTCACCAGGGCCCTGTACAACTGCAGAAGGACCTCTTTGCTCCTAAATTCAAACTAGGAGATCAAAACTGCACACAGTACTCCAGGTGTGGTCTCACCAGGGCCCTGTACAACTGCAGAAGGACCTCTTTGCTCCTATACTCAACTCCTCTTGTTATGAAGGCCAACATGCCATTGGCTTTCTTCACTGCCTGCTGTACCTGCATGCTTCCTTTCAGTGACTGATGCACTAGGACACCCAGATCTCGTTGTACGTGCCCTGTTCCTAACTTGACACCATTCAGATAATACTCTGCCTTCCTGTTCTAGCCACCAAAGTGGATAACCTCACACTTATCCACATTAAACTGCATCTGCCCTGCATCCGCCCACTCACACAACCTGTCCAAGTCACCCTGCAACCTCATAGCATCTTCCTCACAGTTCACACTGCCACCCAGCTTTGTATCATCTGCAAATTTGCTAGTGGTACCTCTTTGCTCCTAAACTCAAACTAGGAGACCAAAACCGCACACAGTTCTCCAGGTGCGGTCTCACCAGGGCCCTGTACAACTGCAGAAGGAGCCTGTTCTTGTGCTGTTCTAGGCTCTGTTCTGTTTTCTAATTAATGGAGAAGTTTACAATGCTTATCTATTGACTCATCGATATCTTCAAGAGCTGTTTCTGCAACTCCTGCCTCTGTAGCTTTTAGTTTGGACCAGAGATGTCGTCTATCACCGTAACCACACGGTGATGTGTGTCAGTCTTCACCCTCTCTCGCTCATGAACAAGTCTGGCTGAAACCTCTCCTTCCTGAGAAGCTGAAAGTCTCTCGGCCTCCCCCCTTCCCCCTTCCCCCTCCCCCCCCCTCCCCCCCTCCTCTTTGGGTGGAGTTTGTACAGCCACGATCTCCAAAGCAGAACTTGTCCACTCTCACCACTGTAACTCGATAGACAACAGACAACGGGTGCAGGAGGAGGCCATTCGGCCCTTCGAGCCTTCGACTCAATGTGATCGCGGCCGATCGTTCTCAATCAGTACCCCGTTCCTGCCTTCTCCCCTGTCTCCGCTATCCTTAAGAGCTCTATCCAGCTCTCTCTTGAATGCATTCGGAGAATTGGCCTCCACTGCCTTCTGAAGCAGAGAATTAATCCCACAGATTCACAACTCTCTGACTGAGAAAGTTTCCGTTCTAAATGGCCGACCCCTTATTCTTAAACTGTGTGTGGCCCCTGGTTCTGGACTCCCCCAACATTGGGAACATGTTTCCTGCCTCTAACGTGTCCAACCTGCAGAAGGACCTCTTTGCTCCAAGACTCAAACTAGGAGATCAAAACTGCACACAGTACTCCAGGTGCGGTCTCACCAGGGCACTGTACAACTGCAGAAGGACCTCTTTGCTCCTATACTCAACTCCTCTCGTTAAGAAGTCCAACATGCCATTGGCTTTCTTCACTGCCTGCTGTACCTGCATGCTTCCTTTCAGTGACTGATGCACTAGGACACCCAGATCTCGTTGTACGTCCCCTGTTCCTAACTTGACACCATTCAGAAAATACTCTGCCTTCCTGTTCTTGCCACCAAAGTGGATAACCTCACACTTATCCACATTAAACTGCATCTGCCATGCATCCGCCCACTCACACATCCTGTCCAAGTCACCCTGCAACCTCATAGCATCTTCCTCACAGTTCACACTGCCACCCAGCTTTGTATCATCTGCAAATTTGCTAATGGTACCTCTTTGCTCCTAAACTCAAACTAGGAGACCAAAACCGCACACAGTGCTCCAGGTGCGGTCTCACCAGGGCCCTGTACAACTGCAGAAAGAGCCTGTTCTTGTGCTGTTCTAGGCTCTGTTCTGTTTTCTAATTAATGGAGAAGTTTACAGTGCTTATCTATTGACTCACCGATATCTTCAAGAGCTGTTTCTGCAACTCCTGCCTCTGTAGCTTTTAGTTTGGACCAGAGATGTCCTCTATCACCGTAACCACACGGTGATGTGTGTCTGTCTTCACTCTCTCTCGCTCATGAACAAGTCTGGCTGAAACCTCTCCTTCCTGAGAAGCTGAAAGTCTCTCGGCCTCCCCCCTTCCCCCCACCCCCCTCCTCTTTGGGTGGAGTTTGTACAGCCACGATCTCCAAAGCAGAACTTGTCCACTCTCACCACTGTAACTCGATAGACAACAGACAACGGGTGCAGGAGGAGGCCATTCGGCCCTTCGAGCCTTCGATTCAATGTGATCGCGGCCGATCGTTCTCAATCAGTACCCCGTTCCTGCCTTCTCCCCTGACTCCGCTATCCTTAAGAGCTCTATCCAGCTCTCTCTTGAATGCATTCAGAGAATTGGCCTCCACTGCCTTCTGAGGCAGAGAATTAATCCCACAGATTCACAACTCTCTGACTGAAAAAGTTTCCGTTCTAAATGGCCGACCCCTTATTCTTAAACTGTGTGTGGCCCCTGGTTCTGGACTCCCCCAACATTGGGAACATGTTTCCTGCCTCTAACGTGTCCAACCCCTTAATAATCTTATACGTTTCGATAAGATCTCCTCTCATCCCTCTAAATTCCAGTGTATACAAGCCTAGTCGCTCCAGTCTTTCAACGTACGACAGTCCCACCATCCCGGGGATTAACCTGGTGAACCTACGCTGCACGACCTCAATAGCAAGAATATCCTTCCTCATATTTGGAGACCAAAACTGCACACAGTACTCCAGGTGCGGTCTCACTAGGTCCCTGTACAACTGCAGAAGGACCTCTTTGCTCCAAGACTCAAACTAGGAGACCAAAACTGCACACAGTACTCCAGGTGCGGTCTCACTAGGTCCCTGTACAACTGCAGAAGGACCTCTTTGCTCCAAGACTCAAACTAGGAGATCAAAACTGCACACAGTACTCCAGGTGCTGTCTCACCAGGGCCTTGTACAACTGCAGAAGGACCTCCTTGCTCCTGAACTCAAACTAGGAGACCAAAATTGCACACAGTACTCCAGGTGTGGTCTCACTAGGGCCCTGTACAACTGCAGAAGGACCTCTTTGCTCCGATACTCAACTCCTCTTGTTATGAAGGCCAACATGGATGTACAACTGCAGAAGGACCTCCTTGCTCCTAGACTCAAACTAGGAGATCAAAACTGCACACAGTACTCCAGGTGCGGTCTCACCAGGGCCCTGTACAACTGCAGAAAGAGCCTGTTCTTGTGCTGTTCTAGGCTCTGTTCTGTTTTCTAATTAATGGAGAAGTTTGCAGCGCTTATCTATTGACTCATCGATATCTTCAAGAGCTGTTTCTGCAACTCCTGCCTCTGTGGCTTTTAGTTTGGACCAGAGATGTCGTCTATCACCGTAACCACACGGTGATGTGTGTCTGTCTTCACTCTCTCTCGCTCATGAACAAGTCTGGCTGAAACCTCTCCTTCCTGAGAAGCTGAAAGTCTCTCGGCCTCGATAGACAACAGACAACGGGTGCAGGAGGAGGCCATTCGGCCCTTCGAGCCTTCGATTCAATGTGATCGCGGCCGATCGTTCTCAATCAGTACCCCGTTCCTGCCTTCTCCCCTGACTCCGCTATCCCTAAGAGCTCTATCTAGCTCTCTCTTGAATGCATTCGGAGAATTGGCCTCCACTGCCTTCTGAGGCAGAGAATTCCACAGATTCACAACTCTCTGACTGGAAAAGTTTCCGTTCTAAATGGCCTACCCGTTATTCTTAAACTGGTTCTGGACTCCCCCAACATTGGGAACATGTTTCCTGCCTCTAACGTGTCCAACCCCTTAATAATCTTATACGTTTCGATAAGATCCCCTCTCATCCTTCTAAATTCCAGTGTATACAAGCCTAGTCGCTCCAGTCTTTCAACATACGACAGTCCCGCCATCCCGGGGATTAACATGGTGAACCTACGCTGCACGCCCTCAATAGCAAGAATATCCTTCCTCAAATTTGGAGACCAAAACTGCACACAGTACTCCAGGTGCGGTCTCACTAGGGCCCTGTACAACTGCAGAAGGACCTCCTTGCTCCTGAACTCAAACTAGGAGACCAAAACTGCACACAGTACTCCAGGTGTGGTCTCACCAGGGCCCTGTACAACTGCAGAAGGACCTATTTGCTCCTATACTCAACTCCTCTTGTTATGAAGGCCAACATGGATGTACAACTGCAGAAGGACCTCCTTGCTCCTAGACTCAAACTAGGAGACCAAAACTGCACACAGTACTCCAGGTGCGGTCTCACCAGGGCCCTGTACAACTGCAGAAGGACCTCCATGCTCCTAGACTC
Source organism: Rhinoraja longicauda (assembly GCF_053455715.1). NCBI lineage: Eukaryota > Metazoa > Chordata > Chondrichthyes > Rajiformes > Arhynchobatidae > Rhinoraja > Rhinoraja longicauda. Next base: position 4,083 of record NW_027602815.1, on the reverse strand, counting down.
AACTCCTCTTGTTATGAAGGCCAACATGCCATTGGCTTTCTTCACTGCCTGCTGTACCTGCATGCTTCCTTTCAGTGACTGATGCACTAGGACACCCAGATCTCGTTGTACGTCCCCTGTTCCTAACTTGACACCATTCAGATAATACTCTGCCTTCCTGTTCTTGCCACCAAAGTGGATAACCTCACACTTATCCACATTAAACTGCATCTGCCATGCATCCATCCGCCCACTCACACAACCTGTCCAAGTCACCCTGCAACCTCATAGCATCTTCCTCACAGTTCACACTGCCACCCAGCTTTGTATCATCTGCAAATTTGCTAGTGGTACCTCTTTGCTCCTAAACTCAAACTAGGAGATCAAAACCGCACACAGTGCTCCAGGTGCGGTCTCACCAGGGCCCTGTACAACTGCAGAAGGAGCCTGTTCTTGTGCTGTTCTAGGCTCTGTTCTGTTTTCTAATTAATGGAGAAGTTTACAGCGGTTATCTATTGACTCACCGGTATCTTCAAGAGCTGTTTCTGCAACTCCTGCCTCTGTGGCTTTTAGTTTGGACCAGAGATGTCGTCTATCATTGTAAACACACGGTGATGTGTGTCTGTCTTCACCCTCTCTCGCTCATGAACAAGTCTGGCTGAAACCTCTCCTTCCTGAGAAGCTGAAAGTCTCTCGGCCTCCCCCCTTCCCCCTCCCCCCCCCCCCCCCCCCTCCTCTTTGGGTGGAGTTTGTACAGCCACGATCTCCAAAGCAGAACTTGTCCACTCTCACCACTGTAACTCGATAGACAACAGACAACGGGTGCAGGAGGAGGCCATTCGGCCCTTCGAGCCTTCGATTCAATGTGATCGCGGCCGATCGTTCTCAATCAGTAGCCCGTTCCTGCCTTCTCCCCTGACTCCGCTATCCTTAAGAGCTCTATCCAGCTCTCTCTTGAATGCATTCGGAGAATTGGCCTCCACTGCCTTCTGAGGCAGAGAATTAATCCCACAGATTCACAACTCTCTGACTGAGAAAGTTTCCGTTCTAAATGGCCGACCCCTTATTCTTAAACTGTGTGTGGCCCCTGGTTCTGGACTCCCCCAACATTGGGAACATGTTTCCTGCCTCTAACGTGTCCAACCCCTTAATAATCTTATACGTTTCGATAAGATCCCCTCTCATCCTTCTAAATTCCAGTGTATACAAGCCTAGTCGCTCCAGTCTTTCAACGTTCGACAGTCCCGCCATCCCGAGGATTAACCTGGCGAACCTACGCTGCACGCCCTCAATAGCAAGGACGTCCTGCCTCAAATTTGGAGACCAAAACTGCACACAGTACTCCAGGTGCGGTCTCACCAATGCCCTGTACAACTGCAGAAGGACCTCTTTGCTCCTATACTCAACTCCTCTTTTTATGAAGGCCAACATGGATGTACAACTGCAGAAGGACCTCCTTGCTCCTTTCCTCATATTTGGAGACCAAAACTGCACACAGTACTCCAGGTGCGGTCTCACTAGGTCCCTGTACAACTGCAGAAGGACCTCTTTGCTCCAAGACTCAAACTAGGAGATCAAAACTGCACACAGGACTCCAGGTGCTGTCTCACCAGGGCCCTGTACAACTGCAGAAGGACCTCCTTGCTCCTGAACTCAAACTAGGAGACCAAAATTGCACACAGTACTCCAGGTGCGGTCTCACTAGGGCCCTGTACAACTGCAGAAGGACCTCTTTGCTCCTATACTCAACTCCTCTTGTTATGAAGGCCAACATGGATGTACAACTGCAGAAGGACCTCCTTGCTCCTAGACTCAAACTAGGAGATCAAAACTGCACACAGTACTCCAGGTGCGGTCTCACCAGGGCCCTGTACAACTGCAGAAAGAGCCTGTTCTTGTGCTGTTCTAGGCTCTGTTCTGTTTTCTAATTAATGGAGAAGTTTACAGCGCTTATCTATTGACTCATCGATATCTTCAAGAGCTGTTTCTGCAACTCCTGCCTCTGTGGCTTTTAGTTTGGACCAGAGATGTCGTCTATCACTGTAACCACACGGTGATGTGTGTCTGTCTTCACTCTCTCTCGCTCATGAACAAGTCTGGCTGAAACCTCTCCTTCCTGAGCAGCTGAAAGTCTCTCGGCCTCCCCCCTTCCCCCTCCCCCCCCTCCCCCCCCTCCTCTTTGGGTGGAGTTTGTACAGCCACGATCTCCAAAGCAGAACTTGTCCACTCTCACCACTGTAACTCGATAGACAACAGACAACGGGTGCAGGAGGAGGCCATTCGGCCCTTCGAGCCTTCGACTCAATGTGATCGCGGCCGATCGTTCTCAATCAGTACCCCGTTCCTGCCTTCTCCCCTGACTCCGCTATCCTTAAGAGCTCTATCTAGCTCTCTCTTGAATGCATTCAGAGAATTGGCCTCCACTGCCTTCTGAGGCAGAGAATTAATCCCACAGATTCACAACTCTCTGACTGAAAAAGTTTCCGTTCTAAATGGCCGACCCCTTATTCTTAAACTGTGTGTGGCCCCTGGTTCTGGACTCCCCCAACATTGGGAACATGTTTCCTGCCTCTAACGTGTCCAACCACTTAATAATCTTATACGTTTCGATAAGATCTCCTCTCATCCTTCTAAATTCCAGTGTATACAAGCCTAGTCGCTCCAGTCTTTCAACGTACGACAGTCCCACCATCCCGGGGATTAACCTGGTGAACCTACGCTGCACGCCCTCAATAGCAAGAATATCCTTCCTCATATTTGGAGACCAAAACTGCACACAGTACTCCAGGTGCGGTCTCACCAGGGCCCTGTACAACTGCAGAAGGACCTCTTTGCTCCAAGACTCAAACTAGGAGATCAAAACTGCACACAGGACTCCAGGTGCTGTCTCACCAGGGCCCTGTACAACTGCAGAAGGACCTCCTTGCTCCTGAACTCAAACTAGGAGACCAAAACTGCACACAGTACTCCAGGTGTGGTCTCACCAGGGCCCTGTACAACTGCAGAAGGACCTCTTTGCTCCTATACTCAACTCCTCTTGTTATGAAGGCCAACATGGATGTACAACTGCAGAAGGACCTCCTTGCTCCTAGACTCAAACTAGGAGACCAAAACTGCACACAGTACTCCAGGTGCGGTCTCACCGGGACCCTGTACAACTGCAGAAGGACCTCCATGCTCCTAGACTCAACTCCTCTTGTTATGAAGGCCAACATGCCATTGGCTTTCTTCACTGCCTGCTGTACCTGCATGCTTCCTTTCAGTGACTGATGCACTAGGACACCCAGATCTCGTTGTACGTCCCCTGTTCCTAACTTGACACCATTCAGATAATAATCTGCCTTCCTGTTCTTGCCACCAAAGTGGACAACCTCACACTTATCCACATTAAACTGCATCTGCCATGCATCCGCCCACTCACACAACCTGTCCAAGTCGCCCTGCAACCTCATAGCATCTTCCTCACAGTTCACACTGCCACCCAGCTTTGTATCATCTGCAAATTTGCTAATGGTACCTCTTTGCTCCTAAACTCAAACTAGGAGATCAAAACCGCACACAGTACTCCAGGTGCGGTCTCACCAGGGCCCTGTACAACTGCAGAAGGAGCCTGTCCTTGTGCTGTTCTAGGCTCTGTTCTGTTTTCTAATTAATGGAGAAGTTTACAGTGGTTATCTATTGACTCACCGGTATCTTTAAGAGCTGTTTCTGCAACTCCTGCCTCTGTGGCTTTTAGTTTGGACCAGAGATGTCGTCTATCACCGTAACCACACGGTGATGTGTGTCTGTCTTCACCCTCTCTCGCTCATGAACAAGTCTGGCTGAAACCTCTCCTTCCTGAGAAGCTGAAAGTCTCTCGGCCTCCCCCCTTCCCCCTCCCCCCCCCCCTCTTCTTTGGGTGGAGTTTGTACAGCCACGATCTCCAAAGCAGAACTTGTCCACTCTCACCACTGTAACTCGATGGACAACAGACAACGGGTGCAGGAGGAGGCCATTCGGCCCTTCGAGCCTTCGACTCAATGTGATCGCGGCCGATCGTTCTCAATCAGTACCCCGTTCCTGCCTTCTCCCCTGACTCCGCTATCATTAAGAGCTCTATCCAGC
>NW_027602814.1:0-27344 GCF_053455715.1 Rhinoraja longicauda | reverse complement strand
GATGTTGACAAGAAGGGTTTTTGGTGGCAAGAGGTATTTGTGTTTGTTCCCTGGGATGCTAACAATGGATCTTTTGCCTAATTTAGAGGAACATTCCTGTGATGTATACATGCAACAATATGGTAAAGCTGCCTTGCGCATTGTGAAAATACACAGAGTTAAAATGGCGATCTTGTATCCAGATGTGTCCTGTTTTGGTCTCCCACTCAATGCGTGCTTTTGAGAATGATACTGAGTGGAACCATAGAACCATAGGTGCAGGAGTAGGCCATTCGGCCCTTCGAGCTAGCACCGCCATTCAATATGATCACGGCTGATCATCCAAAGTCAGCACCCCCGTTTTGGCTTTCCCCCCATATCCCTTGATTCCCTTAGCCCAAAGAGCTAAATCTGACTCTCTCTAGAAAATTGACAGAGAATTTACTGCACAGGACCACTTACAGCAACGTTTTGTAATGCTCAGATTTTAAAAAAGAAAGTCTTTGTGATTTAAATAACAGACAGAGGATTTGCACCAGGAGTGCTGATGGAAGGGCAAGGGAAGGGTTGATGACCGTGGCTCAGTCTGATGGGCGGCAGTGCCTGCCTCTAATATCTCTGCTCCTTTTCTGCAGGTGATCTGACATCAGGCATTAGGATCACACTCCCCTAATCTGCTTAAGTCAGCGCTTGCCAAATGGCAAGTGGCAAGAAAAAGGTGCCATCAGGAGCATTTATGCAGTCAGCAAAATGGACCAACGGATAACCTATGTAATTTAATGAGAAAAACCTCAAAGGGATGCAGTCTTGTCGGCAAAAGGAAATGAAGATAAATTTAATAGAGGGAAGCTGAAGGGAGCAGAGCAACGGAGATTCACCAGAATAGAATGCATAATCCTTTAAATGTGGCTGCAAGTAGATAAAACCAACTACATTGTGAGTGTCGTCAGGGATTGGGGGAACAACAGCAAATAGATTAAGAAAATAACTGCAGATGCTGGTACAAATCGATTTATTCACAAAATGCTGGAGTAACTCAGCAGGTCAGGCAGCATCTCGGGAGAGAAGGAATGGGTGACGTTTCGGGTCGAGACCCTTCTTCAGCAAATAGATTATCGTGCAGGCTTCAAAGCACAGGGGACTCACTTTAGATGGCAGGGACTAAGACCAAGTGAGTTAAATGACCTAGCTCTAACAGAAACATCTCAATATACGAATCTGAAGCCGGAAAGAACTCCACAAGAAATTATCAGTGAACACTAATTCGCTACTCGAAGAATCACAGTGTGGATTCTCATCTGTGTAATTTCACAAAGAACTGAAAGGAATCTTTGAAATAATCAACCTCCCTCCAAAATAATCAGTAGCCGTTTACTTCATTGTGTATCGCAAGTGCAAGTGTGAGCTTTTTCCTTCCTTTCAATTGTTACGGACTGCACCCGTCTCTGCAATTTAAGTCTTTGTGAACGATTTTGAACAAAAAGATTACAGATAGTAGAAAGCTGGAACAAAACCACAAAACACCGTGAAAATGTAAAAGCCAGTCAATAGTAATGCTGATAGCAGAACTATTAATATTCTAGGTATGGGCCTTTATCTGCCATTTCATTCAGCAGCAAGATTTTTTAACAATATTAGATTAAAGGAGGGCACTGAAAATTGTTTCTGGTCGTAGGAGAGAGAAATAGGTTTGATAATAGAGAGAAATGATTAGCCAGTACTATTAAATGAGAGTCGGGTCAAGTCAAATCAGGTTGAGTTTGTTTTCATTTGCACATGTATGGTGAGATACAGATATAATGAGAATCTTGCTTGCAGCGGCATCACAGGCACAGACTGAGTTAGCATACAAAACAAAAGACACATAAATTATACCTAGATTATAGGTAAATTATACATATAATGCAAGACAGTGAATGGGGTAGCACAGTGGTGCAGAGGTCGAGCTGCTGCCTTACAGCGCCAGAGACCCGGGTGCGATCCTAACTACGGGTGCTGTCTGTACAGAGTTTGTCCGTTCTCCCTGGGTTTTCGCCGGGCGCTCCGATTTCCTCCCACAATCCAAAGATGTACAGGTTTGTAGATTCATTGGCTTTGGTAAAAATTGTAAATTGTCCCAATTAGGATAGTGCTAGTGCATGGGGTGATCACTGGGCAGCTCCGATTTGGTGGGCTGAAATGCCTGTTTCCGCATTGTATCTCTAAGGTAAAGTCTAAAGACTGTAGAAAACAAGACATATTTCCAAACACAATTAGAAAAATGAGTCCATGGTAGCGCAAGAAGTGGTCTATAACTGTTTCAGTGTCGAGGTAGAATTAGGGTTGTGTGGGTTATTTCAAGAACCTAATAGTTGAAGGAAAGTAGCTGCCCTGAACCTGATGGTGTGCAATTTTAGGCGTCTATATCTCCTGCCTGTGGTAGCAGTGAGTACTGCCTGGATGGTAGGGATCCTTGATGGTAGATGCTGCCTCCTTGAAGCATCGCCTCATGCAGAGGCCTCTGATGGCAGGGTACCAATTCTCTTATTTTGCTTGGCCTGTTCCCATTATTGAATTAGTAGGCTTTATAAACGATGAATTTTAGGCTAATCTGAAGCCACCAAAACCAAAATGTCAACCCCCATTGTAATTTATTGGCTTATATAACCGTAAAGTACAGAAGTTTCACAGAGTTTCAAACATACGTTAATGCAGCAGCATGATTTGAAAATCATAATACATTACTCGATTCCACTGCTTCCACAAGTGAGGAGATTAATATGTGCTTGAGATCTGGCATATCACTTTTCTATTTGATTTTCTGGACTATCTCTTCCTTCATCTTTCAATGACTGCTCTATTCTTCCATTTTACTGACAAAAACAAATGTTCCAGCACCTTTCCTTCTTTCATTCCAACGATTGCATAGACCCTAACTGCATCCAAAATGGTTTCTCGCAAATTCCCAGAGCTTCATGACAGCAGCCTCCCTAGAAAACTGCGTGTTACTTTTTTAATTTGACCAATTCTCTCAATTTCCAGACCAGCCACATCCCTTTCCACAATTAACTAACCAAGGGCTCTCGTCAAATCTTTCCTTCCCGTGAAAACTGCTTTTGAAATATCCACAAATCCCTCAGACTGTTTCTTGACCATCTGCTGTGCTAAGCATGAGAAAATTTAATTGCACCTCTTTCCGCTTGAGTTATCCTTCTCCTTGACTGATGTCCCACCCCATGACATTGTCCACCGCACATCCACCCATCCATCCATCAAGACTGGATGGTCTGTTTCAGAATAATGATGGGTTTCTGATCTTGAGCTTCTTGAATCCAGGGGACAGCCTGCCTGTGTTGATGAAGGGGTAATAAAATAGCAGGACAAGTAAACAAACTTCTGTGCTGTACAACTGTATGACTTGTAAACAACATGAAAATGTTTTTGAGGGAGCACCACAATTTAGTTTAGATTATTTCAGAGATACAGCATGGAACTGGTCCTTCGGCCCACTGAGTCCACACCGACCATTAGAGTCATAGAATAAGAAAATAATTGCAGATGCTGGTACACATCGAAGATATTTATTCACAAAATGCTGGAGTAACTCAGCAGGTCAGGCAGCATCTCAGGAGAGAAGGAATGGGTGACGTTTCGGGTCGAGGCCCTTCTTCAGAGTCATAGAGTGATACAGTGTGGAAACAGGCTCTTCGGCCCAACTTGCCCACACTAGCCATCATGTCCCAGCTACACTAGTCCCACTTGCCCGTGTTTGATCCATATCCCTTCCAACCTGTCCTATCCATGTACCTGACTAACGGTTCCTTAAATATTGGGATAGTCCCTGCCTCAACTACCTCATCTGGCAGCTTGTTCCATACACCCACCACCCTTTGTGTGAAAAAGTTATCCCTTGGATTCCTATTAAATCTTTTCCCCTTCACCTTAAACCTATGTCCTCTGGTCCTGGATTCCCCTACTCTGGGCAAGAGACTCTGTGCATCTACCCGATCTATTCCTCTCATGATTTTATACACCTCTATAAGATTACCCCTCAACCTTCCATGCTCCAGAGAATCGAGTCCCAGCCTACTCAGCCTTTCCCAAGAGCTCAGACCCTCTAGTCCTGGCAACATTGATTACCCTTTCACACTAGGTCCATGTTATCTCACTTTCTCATCCATTCCCCACATACTAGGGATAATTTTACCAAGGCCAATTAACTACAAACCTGCACATCTTTGAGATGTGGGAGGAAACCGGAGTACCCAGAGGAAACCCAAGTGGTCAAAGGGGAGAGCGTGCAAACTCCACACAGCCAGGACAGATAGTGGCCCACAATGGGCCACTATGGGTTCCACTCTTTCTTGGTCATTTGCTGCCGGCCTTGCTTTCTTCTCGCCTTTTCTTACCTCCAGTTCCCTTCCCTCTATAGTCTGAAGAAGAGTCCTGACCTGAAACGTCACCTATCCTTTACCTGCAGATATGCTGCCTGACCCATTGAGTTACTCCAACACTTGATGTCTATCTTCCATTTTTACACATGCCATATTCCTGGAGATTGATTTGTCCATAAAAACATTATTAATCCTTTTTATTCATCCCAATCAACATAGAAACATAGAAAATAGGTGCAGGAGGAGGCCATTTGGCCCTTCGAGCCAGCACCGCCATTCATTGTGATCATGGCTGATCATCTACAATCAGTAACCCGTGCCTGCCTTCTCCCCAAATCCCTTGATTCCACTAGCTGTTAGAGCTGTATCTAACTCTCTTTTAAATTCATCCAGTGAATCGGCCTCCACTGCCCTCTGTGGCAGAGAATTCCACAAATTCACAACTCTCTGGGTGAAAAAGTTTCTTCTCACCTCAGTTTTACATAAAGGGCCTCCTCTTTATTCTTAGACTGTGTCCCCTGGTTCTGGTTGTTCAATTTTGTATTGAAGAAACAAACAAGAAAAGATAACTCCTTATTGTTGTACCATCTGAAATTTAAAAATTAAAAAATAAACGAAGGCAGAGCAGATGAACCTATTGGAAACATTGCTCGAAACGTCAACTGTTCATGTTTTCCCGAGATGCTGCCTGACCGGCTGAGTTACTCCAGCACCTTGTGCCCTGACAATCCAGTTGCAGAGGGCCTTTAAAATTTTATTTTTAATCCTTTTGGCTGCATTTGCAGTTTATAGAGAAAGAACAGCATGATTTATACTGCAGTGACCCAGAAAGATAGCAAATGCCATTAAACTGTGACATTCGTGATTAAGTATCCATTGGTGATTCTTCAGTTCCAAGGTACTTGCAAATAAGACCAATTAGCATTCTGCTTTTATTTGCACAGAAGCTTCCCTTCAGACTGAAATAGTTAGATTCTAGTCAATGAAGTTAGCCTTTCTGACTTAGTAATCCTTTGCAATTGATTGCACATTGATGACTGCTTAAGAATATAGACAAACAAAATGTACTGATGTGTGGGTGGGGAAATCAGTACCAGTGATGGGTAAGGCAGTGTCTACTGCTCTCTAAATCTCATTAATTCCTGAATGTTCGAGTTACTGAGCCAACCAGCCAATAATCCCATGATCGTTCACCTGTAGAAGTTCCAGAGAGTATTTGTCAGCATACTATAAATCCCTTCAATCTTCTAATGAAGTAGAACTGAAAATACAAACAAATGTACCTTATCATAATTAACTCTTTTAAATACCCTAAATCACAAACTTAGAGGTACATGCTAGTTTAAGGAGCATGTTATCTTTTCCTTATTCTACTAGGTTTTTATAATAATAATCTCATTAACAAAATGTTTCATTTCAGTACACTCTATTAATTTCTCATTTGAATTATCACATTGCCTATGAATCATGAGTGATGGACTAATTATAGAAGTTTTATTTTAATTTCCTGTAAGATGGATTATCACTTTGATTTCAACCGAAATCGCAACTTTCCAGTCTGAATATTTGTAGTGATAACATTTTCCATTTTGCAAAGTGCAGTAATGGCTTCTAAATATTATTTACATTTGTTTTTTGTATCATGTAAATTAATGTAATTTGCCACACAATTGAAGTAAAACTTTACATTCTCTTCATCTCTGGACCCCACCCATATGATCATGACCCCAGTGTCATTTTGGTCTTTGTGCATTTTTGTGGTACAATGTTGCAACATAGAACAAGCTACTTGTTTCTGACCACTATGCTACAATGACAAGATAATAAATTGATGCCATTGACGTTTGCTAACAAATTAGACAGTAAGTGCAAAGCTAATTAAAATAGAGGAGTCTGAAGAAGGGTCTCGACCCGAAACGTCACCCATTCCTTCTCTCCCGAGATGCTGCTTGTCCCGCTGAGTTACTCCAGCATTTTGTGTCGACCTTCGATTTAAACCAGCATCTGTAGTTCTTTCCGACACACAAGGATATAATATTGCAGGTTTGCTTTATTACAGCCCATCTGAATTTACTATTACTCCAATCATCTACTTTCTGTTAGAACATTATTCCTGTACAGTTTTTTTTAACGCTTCCATATCGCTACTTTGCATCTGTTTCAAAAATGCCTCTATTGCATTGGCCACATTATTACCCCTTTCATTTCTGTTTATTCCCTCATTCCTAGTAGACCTGGCCTACTTCTTAGATGTTGCAGTATCCTCACCATCTGAACCCTTAATTTGTTGACTGCATTTGACAACAAATTAGTTTAGTTTAGTTTAGAGGTACAACGCAGAAACAGGCCCTTCGGCCCACCGAGTCCGTGCCGACCAGAGACCCCCGCACATTAACTATCCACACACACAAGGGATAATTTTATATTTATACCAAGCCAATTAGCCTACAAACTTGTTTGTCTTTGGAGTGTGAGAGGAAACCGAAGATCCCGGAGAAAACCCACGCAAGTCATGGGGAGAATGTATGAGCTACATACAGCACCCGTAGTCAGGATCGAACCTGGGTCTCTGGCACTGAAAGGCAGTAGGTCTATCGCTACACCACCATGCCGCCCTTTTGTTGTCGTCCTTTTATTTCAAAATACGTGGACGTTGAACTAGGGATATGGCATATTACCAAATTCTTTATAGGTGTGTTTTATACAATCCAATCCTTTCAGTGTTTGACTCCTAATAAAGCTTGGTGCATTAACTATCTGAAAGGTCCTCCCATGTAAAGCTCTGCAACATGCTCAGGCCAACACTATGCCCTACTCCTTTCAGTTCATCCCTGTCACAGTTTGACAGGTTACTCCGTGATGCTGACTTTAAAAGGGTCAGTGGTTGGCACTGTTCTCTGACGTCCTCTCTTCCTATCCTATGATCCCCTTGCTCAAATCCAAGGATTGCTCCATTGAGTTTGGAGGGAGAGATAGATCAGCCGTGATTGAATGGCGGAGGAGACTTGATGGGCCGAATGGCCTAATTCTGCTCTGATCACTTATGATCTTATGTATTTATTTAAAAAATGCTGGAGTATTCAGTCTGAAGAAGGGTCTCGACCCGAAACGTCACCCATTCCTTCTCTCCCGAGATGCTGCCTGACCTGCTGAGTTACTCCAGCATTTTGTGAATAAATACCTTCGATTTGTACCAGCATCTGCAGTTATTTTCTTATACTTATGATCTTATGATCATCAGAAGCTACTTGTTCACTGCTTGTCTCAAACCTCCCAGCCACATCCAACACCTATCACATCAATTTGAAGAAGGGTCATGACTCAAATTGAGGCCCAGCACCATTTGTTACATTTTACCCACCAGAAAAAGAGTCATTCTGTTTACTCTGTTTCCTGTTAGCCAACCTGTCTCCTATCCACCTTAACGTGTCACCTCCTGCACCAAGTTTTTTGCAATCTTAGTAATTACATAGAAATATACTACATCTGTCCAGAAACCTTAAATACAACTTTGGCCTGTTATTGCCATTGAGTCATGGAGCATGGAAACAGGCCTTTCGGCCCAACTTGCCTATGCCCACCAACATGCCCCTTCTCAACTAGTCCCACTTGCCTGCTTTTGACCCATGTCCCTCTAATCCTACCCTATCCATGTACCTGACTAAATGTTTCTTAAATATTGCGATAGTGACGCCCATTACTTACATTGATTGCGATTACCTTACTTTTGGGAAAGACTCAATTATTTTATTAACCTTATTTTATTTAACTGTACTCGCTCCAAGTGTACTTTGGGTAGAGGTGCAAAAACCTGAATAGGACTTCTTTATCCCAAATGGATTTTGCAGAAAACTTTTCTTACTCCCGCCTCCGCACTTTGACAGATTTCGGCATTAAAAAAAAAACGAACTCGGGTTACGAATTGTTGAAGCTTCAACAACTGAGCAAAGGCTCAGTTTGGGTTTGGGTTTGTTTTGTTTTTTAAACCATCTTTGTTCTGGCGGGTTTTGCGCTTTGATTAGCTGCAATAAAGGAATTGCAAAGTTGGGTGGATCAATCATTTCACAAGGCAGCTGCGTTAAGGTGATCAATTGGCCTGCAATTTCCTGCATTCCTCGATAGCTGGCACGCTCCGCCCTCCATCTGTACAACAAGTAGACGCACAAACACAGCCGCCGATCATTTGCGTTGGAAGCAGGGGACGCGGCAGCTTCTAGGAAACGATTGCACTGGGCTTTTTGGGGCGAGATTTCTATTGCAATCCTTTCCGTGGGCTTTCTCTCGCTTTCTCTATTTGCTGGCAAGGACACGAAAAAACAAACTTTGCGGCCGCTGTCTGTGATTGTAACGCGGCTCTGTCCAAGGTGCTGAAATGCGGTCTGGTTTCTCGGCTGTCGGGATCGCCGCTGGGAAGTTATATTGCAGTTTCTAGCGCAATGGCACGTGAAAACCTCCACTTCTGATGCCCAGTTGCTTCCAGGATGCGTGGCAGGGTTTGACGGAATGGGCCGTTTTCTCCTGTATATAAAACCAACGGTGCTACTGGTCTTCGGCTATTTCAACATCTGCCTGACCACAGCAGGTATGTCAAACATACTGCTCCCGCTGTGAGTTTGTCAAGAGATGTCCTGCTCCATGTATTTAAGTCGTTTTCTTTTTTAATTTTTTTTATCTACTAATGTTTTTAAAACGGGTGGCGGCATTGGATAATTAGTCTTGGACCAGGTTGGGTGTCGACATGGATTATTCCGAAACAGGTGTCAATCTTGCTAAAACCAATCTTAAACATAGACCCTTTGTTTAAAGGAAACTTGTAACGAGGGTTGATCGACCTTAGAAAGAGTTGGTCCGTTTAACGGCTCTGTTTATTTTCCTACCCCATGCCATTAATCCATTAAAGAAATGCTGCCTGCCTAGATCTGCACATCGATGAACATATGTCGCTGTACATATGTTGTACTCTTTATTGCAATGGGAAGCAGACGGACTACCAAACCTCTGTGTGTTTTAACCCGTCACTGACCACGGCGTTTAATGCTGCAGCAAATTAGAATACCGTTATTATAAGGTGGGCTCGTATTCTTTCAATTTCTGCAGAAATAAACTAGACTTACTTGTGCAAACGTGACCCTGATCTGTGATAGTGCAATATAATTTGAATCTGCAACAGGGCATGTTGGTATGAGCATGTTGCAGAGCTTTCCATCGGAGGACCTTTCAGATAGTTAATGCACCAAGCTCTATTAGAAGGAGTCAAACGTTGAAGGGATTGGATTGTATATAACACACCTGTAATGAATTTGCTCATATGCCATATGTCCAGTTCAACGTCCACATATTTTGTCAACAGGGCGCTTACAACTTAAGCACATGTGCATTACGGTCGGGCATGCACAATTTCAATATGGTTTTAGGAAGAGACAAATATCAGAAGGGAGGGATGCAAAGATAATCTACGGTACCTTAAGTTATTACATTTCCTATTATAAATCGCTCAAGCCATATGCGGTAGCCGAGTTGCCGCCTGTATCTGTACATCAGAAATGAATTGTTGCGGCGGTGGTGCATTCTGACAATGTAATGAGGAGTGCAATACAACAGCATTCTACACACAATTGCCCATTGCAGCATGTTGCATACTTTGCGAGCTACCTGAAGCGGATATTTGCCTGTGGTGACTGTCGGTGGAGGTTGTAGCATAACAATGAAGGGGAAATCAATGGAGCATTACCTGTCTGTTATTTCCAATGCATTGCGGAATATTAAATGGCAAGGAAAACAAGGTTAGCAATCTTGCAGAGTAAGAAGCGAGAAAATGCGAGTGAGTCTGGGGTGCAACGGAAGAATGATAAGATGGTTATTATTTTCAGGAGTTTACATCTCTAATCAATGAAATATAGATTACATTTTAATATAAAGTTTCCTGATCACAACCATCCTGATACTATCTTCTCTAAAATAAACTATTGCATGCAATGGTAAATTATTTGATGTGAATTAAAAAAAAAACTTTATTCAAAATGTAAATTTAATACAACCAAATATGAACATGTTTGAAATACCAATTTTAACAAAGTACTGCTTCACTTCCTGACTTGTATTGATTTTTATCACCGAGCTTTGAAAATAAATGGTTCAGATTTCTAATAAAAGATGATTTATCATGGCACATAGCCTCAATATCCCAGTGGACAGCAGGGACTATGTACTAAAAAGCACACTTCCACTTGATAGGAACTAAGTGAAGAAATATTCCAAGTATATCCGAGTTACTATTTCTTGTTATATTAAAAAGGAGTGGATGTACTTGCCTGGTTTGTCGTTTCCAGTCTTTCTAATTTGTGATAAATTCCAACACAGCCTTGAAAGGGTTAAGACCTCGGGCTAATCTACCATAACATTGGCAATGCTTTAACACAGGATAGATGCCAAGCATGATCCCTAACCAGTTATTAATTCCCTAAATGATAATAAAATGACTTCCACAGCAAATCTGAATAAAATCATAATGGATCATTGGTGAGAAAGAGAATTGACTGTGACATGATCTTTATTTTGCCATAGAATATGACTAAATGAAATTATATGTATTCTGTAACAATGGGCTTCATTGATATTTTTAAAAATCCAATCACAATATATTTTATTTAATTAAAACCAGCATGAACCTTTTTGCCTGTGGAGTAAAGATTAAAGACAATTATAATAGCAAAACTCAAGATGAACAATTTAGTGTGAAATTTATAAAACGCTCTTTCAAATAAATTTTATCTTTGAATTGCAGTAACTGGGTATTGCCGTTTTTATTGTCGATTCCATCGAGCATAGAACATGAATATTGTTTGGTGTGTCAGCCAGCTAAATAATCAGCAATGCAGTAGACCTGCTAAAGCAATGAAACATTTGTCCATAACAGTGTTAATGCACCAAACCCTATCTGGGATTTCCACCCTTATGCTGACAAAATATGAACACCTAACACAGCACATGATGAAGATTGTGCTTTAATCAAAGCCACATTAAAGAAACTGAAAGCTCCTAATTCCATAACCGCCATGTTTGCCGTTAAGTTAATCAGTATGACATTTTACGTTAAAGATATTGCATCCACATTTTAAAAATATTCTCCAATTGATAGAAATAGTTAGAAAATAGTTATTTTAAGATCTCAACCATTTGCTTCCAGGAATTAAACACTTCAAATATATAGAGGAAATCTGAAATAAAGACTGTGCATGCTGGATATATTCAACAGTCCAACAACATTTGGCAAGGGAATGAATATTTCAGGCCAACAACCTTCCATGGACCTGAACTGTTCATTTTCATTCTTTACTTCCTAAATGCTGCCTGACCTCCTGAATATTTCTGGTATTTTCTGTTATTGATCATTTACTGTGATCAACTCCGGGACTGCTTGGAGTCAGCAGACTGGGCAATCTTTCAAGGACTCGGCAACAGACCTGAATTAATATGCCACTGTTGGTACAGACTTCATAAGGAAATGTGTGGAGGAGTGTTTCCTAATCAGAAGCCTTGGATGAACCAGGAGATCTGCATTCTTCTGAGGACCGGATCCCAGGCATTCAAGTCTGGCCACATGAAATCCAGATATGACCTTGATAAGTCCATCAAAAAGGCCACAAGGGACTTTCGCTCTAAGCTGGAGGATGAGGCAGATGTTCGGCAACTGTGGCAGAGCTTGAATGCCATCACTTCCTGTAAGGCGAAATCAGGGGGCAGCTCAAGCGACAGTGAAGCATCACTCCCTGACGAGCTCAATGCGTTCTACGCATGTTTTGATGGGGAGAACGCTGATGTGTCTTTCTGAGCCACTATACTCTCTGATGGTATCACAGTCACAGAAGCCGACGTCAGTAGATCCTTCGGTGGGGGGGTGAACCCTCGGAAAGCGGCTGGACCTGATGGTATACCCCGTCGTGTTCTTAAAACCTGTCTATACCAACTGGCTGGAGTTTGTGCGGACATTTTCAACCTGAGGTCTGAGATTCCCACCTGCTTTAAGAGGGCATCAATAATACCGGTGCCCAAGAAGAGTAAGGTGACGTGCCTCAACGACGATCGACTGGTGGCACTAAGGTGTTTGAGAGGCTGGTTATGGTGCTTATCAACACGAACATCGGCCCGCTACAATTTGCCACAACAAGTCAAGTCAATTTTATTTGTATAGCACATTTAAAAACAACCCACGTTGACCAAAGTGCTGTACATCTGATTAGGTTCCAATGGAAAAAAAAATGAAACATACAGTAGCACGCAAACAGTTCACAGCGCCTCCTCAATGAGCCTCAAACGCTAGGGAGTAGAAATAGGTTTTGAGCCTGGACTTAAAGGAGTCGATGGAGGGGGCAGTTCTGATGGGGAGAGGGATGCTGTTCCACAGTCTAGGAGCTGCAACCGCAAAAGCGCGGTCACCCCTGAGCTTAAGCCTAGACCGCGGGATAGTGAGTAGCCCCAAGTCGGCCGACCTGAGGGACCTGGAGTTAGAGAGGGGGGGTTAGAAGATTTTTGATGTAGGGGGGGGAGTGTCCATTTAGGGCTTTATACGTGAATAGGAGGAGCTTGAAGTTGATTCTGTACCGTACAGGGAGCCAGTGGAGAGAGGCCAGAATCGGGGTGATGTGGTCCCTTTTACGGGTACCCGTCAGGAGTCTCGCTGCAGCGTTTTGGACCAGTTGCAGGCGGGACAGGGAAGATTGGCTGATCCCAGTGTATAGGGAGTTGCAGTAGTCTAGGCGGGAGGAAATGAAAGCGTGAATGATTTTTTCTGTGTCGTCGAATTGGAGGAAAGGTTTGATTTTAGCTATGGTTCGAAGTTGGAAGAAGCTGGCTTTTACCACAGCGTTGACTTGCTTATCAAATTTTAATGCAGAGTCAAATATCATGCCGAGGTTTTTGACATGCGGTTTGACTAGGCAGAATAGACTTCCAAGACTGCCTGTTATCAATTTGATGGAGTCGGGGGGGCCGAATAGGATGACCTCAGACTTGCTCTCATTTAATTGGAGGAAGTTCTGTGCCATCCAACATTTTATGTCCTCAAGGCAGTGTGAGAGGCTGTTTAAATTTGACTGGTTGTTGGGTTTCAGGGGGAGGTAAAGCTGAGTGTCATCGGCATAGCAGTGGAAAGAAATGCCGTGCCTTTGAATGATTTGGCCAAGGGGGAGCATGTATAGAGAGAAGAGAATGGGGCCTAGGATGGAGCCTTGTGGAACTCCGCAGGAGAGGCTAGCTGGAGCAGAGGAATAACTGCCTATGTTGATGGCGAAACTCCTATCTTTGAGGTACGAAGCGAACCAGCTCAGGGCAGTGCCATCAATGCCAACCGCGTACCGGAGACGGTCAATAAGGATGGTGTGGTCCACTGTATCGAACGCTGCGCTGAGGTCGAGAAGGAGCAGGATTGCACAGTCGCCGGTGTCGATGGCGAGAAGCAGGTCGTTGTGTACCTTCAACAAGGCAGACTCTGTGCTGTGGTGGGCTCTGAAACCTGACTGGAAACTTTCCAGGATGGTGTTTTGGTGCAGGTAGGGCACTAATTGGTTTAGAATTGCCTTTTCAAGGACTTTTGACAGGAATGGCAGTTTGGAAATGGGTCTGTAGTTGCTAGGCAAGGTGGGGTCTAGGTTAGGTTTTTTCAGTAGGGGCTGGACCACCGCGTGCTTGAAACTGGTTGGAACAGTGCCAGTGGCCAGAGAACTGTTGATAATAGAGAGGATGCTGGGACCGGCTATTGCAATGACATCCTTCAGAAGGGCAGTGGGGGCAGGATCAAGGGGGCAGGTTGCAGGTTTCATAGCGGAGACAAGCTTTGCAAGGGAGGATAGAGTGACGGGTTGGAAGCAGTCCAATTTAGATGAACAGACTAGTGAGACAGCTAGGTCACGGGTGGGAGGGGAAATGTTCATTCTAATATTCTCAACTTTGTTGGTGAAAAATTTAGCGAATTCTTTGCACTTAGCAGGGGACCCAACTAAGCTGGTACTGGGGGCGGGACATATGACCGAGGTAATTGTTCTAAATAGGACCTTGAAGTTATGAGAGTTTTTGGAAATAAGGTCGGAGAAGTATTGTGCTCTAGCAGACTTTACTGCTTCCTGGTATTTGAGAAGATTGTTTCTCAGAATTTCGAAGGACAACAGGCCAATGGAGGATGCGATCTCACTGGCTTTCACCGTTGTTGGACGAATTACAGATGGTGATGAGTCTGAGTATAGAAGTGAGATTGACCAACTGACCAGCACAACAACCTGGCTCTCAATGTCAGTAAGACCAAGGGATTAATTGTGGACTTTGGAAGAGGAAGGATGAGGACCCACAAACCTGTCTATATCAATGGGACGATGGCGGAGAGAGTCAAATGCTTCAGATTCCTGGGCGTGCATATTTCTGAAAATCTTTCCTAGACCCGGCACACTGATGCAATTGTAAATAAAGCCCATCAACGCCTCTACTTCCAGAGAAGATTGCAAAGATTCGGTATGTCAGAGATAATTCTCTTGAACTTCTGCAGGTGTGCAGTAGAGAGCATGTTGACTGGTTGCATCGTGGCCTGGTTCAGCAATTTGAATGCCCAGGAATGAAGAAGACCGCAAAAAGTTGTGAACACTGCGCGGTCGGTCCATCACCGGCTCTGACCTCCCCACCATCGAAGGGATTTACAGGAGTCGCTCAAAAAGGCAGCCAGCATCATCAGAGACCCACATCACCCTGGCCACACACTCATTTCACCCATACGATCTGGAAGGTACGGGAGCCTATAAACTCTAATGTCCTGGTTCAGGGACAACTTTTTCTCTACAGCCATCAGGCTCTGGAGCATTACACTGTCCAATAAGCTCTGAACTACATAGGCTATTATTGTCATTATTGCACTATTATTGTATGTAAGAATTTCATTGTTCTATCTGGGACATATGACAATAAAACACTCATGACTCTTGATGCTTGAGTAACCTTTACATATTGAAAATATTTCCTTAGTTTTACACAGTATACATTTAGTATACATTTTCTGGTCAGTAGCAAAGGGAGGATATCATTGTCAACCACGGAGATACTTCCCACAAAGATTCAGAGGTATCTTTGGCATAAGTTCTTCCTTCTACTTTCTGGTTGTTTCCAAACATTTTTTTGTGGAATACCCAAAACCACAAAGCTAAAATAAAACCTACAAATGCTGGAAATACTCAGCAGATCAGGCAGCCTCTGTAAGAAATCAGGTGTAGCGCCTGGAGAGTATTTTCAATGAGGAGAAAGCAGAGGGGTTAATGAAGGGAATTCCTGGGTTCAAGACTAGTGCATGTACAGGCAGAAATGGTTAATGCTGGAGCAATAGTGATCAGGAATATGCAAGAGGCCAGAATTGGAGTCCTGCAGAGACCACCGAGGTTCGTAGAACAGTAGATAAGAATGGGTAAGATCAAAAAAAGAATTGGAAAGCATGGATGTGGAATTTAGATCAAAACATGCTGGCCCAGATGCTGATCCAATTAACAAGCAAAAGTCTTGGTAGAATGGGACTCCTTATCAGAAAGAAAATGGGCAACAGAATATTTGACGGACTGAAGTTTGAAACTAATCAAGATAGCATTCAAGGAGATAAGATAGAACAGGAATGGAGAGAGGTGAAGTCATGAAGAGAGAAGTGAGGAGCCTTGTTGATGGAAAGGTGATGGTGTAAGAAACTAAGTTATTAATAAAAATCACTAAGCAAATATAGTAAAACCCCAAGACAAGATTTTAACTAGGTGACACTTTCATCATTGAAATAATTGATCCTCTGAAACATACATTTTATGGTGGTTTGGATTTGGTTGAATATTCTGTCATTTTGCTATATAACCTCTGGCAAATCTGTACAGAAAACTATGTCCCGATTTGCTTGTTAAATTATTTCCTATACATGGCCAGCTGAGCTGGTGGCCGAGAATTTTGTTTATTTTTGTGCTGTTATAAATGCAGCATCATTAATTTTCAGTGCGAATGTCCACAAAACATTTGCTTACACACATCACCCGGATCCATCAGCCACAGGAGGCCAGAGCAATGCAATCAAATTTACGTAGCTTTAGGTTGTATGGATCTCTAAGAGAATTGATAACAACACGAGAAACTCGAATTTTGGCCAAGTGCCTGCCTTCTTTCATTCGTTCTCTTATTCCTCTTCCTTTTTCTTGCTTGAAATATGGACCTACGTTGGACCCATGCATGTTAAATACAAGCATTCCAACATAATGCGTCAATGTGTAAGCTCTGATTTCTAATGACTGATCTGCAGTACATTGTGTGGGCACACACAAAACGTAAATAACAGGTTTGCCTTGATTCCGGCAAGGTAAATAAAATGATGTCCCAATGCTCTCACACCCAGCTGTAAGCGTTTTAACAATGATTACAGAGTAACTGAGAGCCTGGGTCACGTCTATAACAGGTGATGCTGCTGGGACTGTCCTGCCAACAAGCTCTTGCCTATTGTGACTGGTGTACAAGAGGCTGAGAACCTAGAGTATAAGTTCCCATAGCTAGCTGAAACTTAATGTGCAAGCTGATGTTTTATTTATTAAAAAAACTTCTTCAATTAATGTTAATTAATCTTCCCAAATACAGTTGAAAATTAGTAGACTGTAGAAACAAAAAATAGTAGCATTAGATGGCCCTTCGGCCCTTCAAGATCATTCCATATGACCATCGCTGATTGCCCATGACTGTTCCTCTCTCTCCCTTGATTCCTTTAGTCCTGAGACTTGTATGTGGTCCTGCTTGAATCTATTTAATGAGTTGGCTTCTGCTCCCTTTTATGGGAGATCCTTATGTTAATTTGTTCATATCTTTTGCTTTCTCTAAATAATCGTGAATTAGATAGTTTGGCCTGAACTAGTTGGTTTACTTTCAGGCTTTGGCAAAGACGGAGGTGAAAGAGAATTCTCAGACTGAAGCAACTCAATTGACTCAACAGGCAAGTCAAAGAGTTTGCTTTTCACACTTTAGAAAAGCACTGACTTAGGGATGATCAGCTCCTGGTTCATGAGGCACTAATGTGATTACAAGATGGCCGTGCAGAGATTACAACTAAAAGTTGACGTGCAGCCGAAAAGGTGCATCTCAGGATTGTACCGCGGCACCTCAATGACCACTTGATCAGGGAGCCACATCTCAGTGGGTTCCAGTGGGGGTGAAGGGAACTAGTGTGTGAGGACATGGGCCAGGTCATGGATTTGGGATGGCAAGTTGGTGGAAAATTAGAGTCAGAGAGCTTGTTTCCTCTGGCTGGGGTATCTAGAACTAAAGGGTGTGTTCTCGCAGTAAGAGGGTGGCACATTTAGGATGAGATGTGGAATCGTTTCTGCACTTAGATTGTTGTAAATCAATGGAATTCACTGCTCTAGACTCTATTCAAGGGTGAAGTCAGTAGACTTTTCAACACCAAGAGAAAATGGTGATTACACAAGACACTGGGGATGAGGTGCAAAATGAACTGCAATCTTACTCTGTGTGAAGAACACGAGGGTCAGGTTGAATGAATCCAGCTTGCTCTTCCTGCATTCTTACAGTTTTCTGGATTTATCTTTCACTAAGGAAGCCTGCAAGCAATTCTCCACTGTTATCGTGCTCACTGGACTGGTTTTTATCTGCATTGAACCATCTTCTAATTTAGATGCAAATCATATCTGCTGTGTTTCAGAAAGTCTCATAAATTTAGTTTAGTTTAGAGATACAGCGTGGAAACAGGCCCTTCGGCCCACCGAGTCTGCGCCGACCATGGTCTCCCGTAGCCTAGTTCTATCCTGCTCACTAGGGACAATTTACAGAAGCCATTTAACCTACAGACCTGCACGTCCTTGGGATGTGGGAGGAGACTGGAGCACCTGGAGAAAACCCGTGCTGTTCACTGGAAGAATGTATGAACTCCATACCCATAGTCAAGATCGAACCTGGGTCTCTGGCACTGTCAGGCGGCAACTCTACCACTGCGCCATTGTGTTCCCCTTAAGATATCCCTGTAAGAGATGAGTTGATGGATCAATAGGTCCATTTCCACTTGGGGGTTTTTTGTATGTGGATTCTTTCATTAAAAAAAGCTTTCTGTGACTCCAACGAGGATGGCCACGGATTGCGGAACTGTTTCTCCGCAGTATTTACAAGTCAACGACAAACTGAACCCAGCATTCCATTACAGTAGCAGCCATGATTGTAAAGTAGTGTTTAAGACTATCTGCAGTGAGGCAAGGAAACAATGATAACCTGCTCCTTTGGATGGTTGAGCTTCAGACTTGCCCTTTAATTAGTGTGACTAACCTTAAAAAGGCTTGGTAAGCTGACCAGATGTCACAGCCCAATGAATTCATTTTATATTACCTGTGTAATTTTCTTTCATTTTTTACATTCCATAAACTTTATCTCCTTCCAGTGTCTTTGGAGCTGTCCATTTCCAAGGGGAAATAATGACTGAGTATCTGTCTTCTGATTACTTTCTGCTCTGAATGCGAACTGCAATACTTTATTCTAGAAGTAGACCATGCATTTAGCTACTTCACCTCTGTGCTCTTCAGAGATGGCTAACTCTGATGGCTTGTTAATTATCAAACCAATGGATTGCATTTGACATCCGCATGGGAATCAAGGGATGGAGAGAGGGAGGGAGATAGAGACAGAGGGAGGAGGCAGATAGAGAAGGAGGGAGGTTGAGATTAAAAAAAAGAGGGAGGGAGGGAGGGATGGAGGAAGATAGAGGAAGGA
Source organism: Rhinoraja longicauda (assembly GCF_053455715.1). NCBI lineage: Eukaryota > Metazoa > Chordata > Chondrichthyes > Rajiformes > Arhynchobatidae > Rhinoraja > Rhinoraja longicauda. Next base: position 8,232 of record NW_027602814.1, on the reverse strand, counting down.
AGGGAGATAGTGAGGGATGGAGAGAGATAGGGAGGGAGGGAGGGAGTGGGATAGAAAGGGAGGGAAGGAGATACTTATTTAAGTGCTATTGACCTGAAATGCGAACACAGTCTTTCTCTCCACAGATGCTACCTGACCCACTCACCACTGCTAGCATTTTCTGGTTTTATTTCAGATCACCAATAGCTGCCAAATGGTATTTTGCTGTTTTGTGAAATGTGCACAATATTTCTTGAACTGGATTTTGCAAGCAAATAAAACTGACTAGAACAAATCCAAATGTAAAGAAATTAGAGATATTTGAAGCTCAGTGGTACAGGCAAGGAAGACAATTAACGGAGCAGTTTTACAACCTTTTCACTGAGTTGCAGCAGCGGGAGGTTTCAAAAGGCAGCCCTTGGATTGGTTGAGTGATCAAATTTGGCTAATTGAGCAGCTAATAAAAAGAAGCCAAGGTGTAACAGAGTGGCCGTTGAGGGAGAGGCTGTGAGTAGGGGCAGTGCTGTGGTCACACGGTCACATGTTTATATGTTCACATGTTTATACGTTCACATGTTTATACGTTCACACGTTTATATGCTCATAAGTGATAGCAGCAGAATTAGGCTATTCGGCCCATCAAGTCTATTCCGCCATTCAATCATGGCTGATCTATCACCTAACCCCATTCTCCTGCCTTCGCACCATAACCCCTGACACCCGTACTAATCAAAGGGTTGTGCTATGAGGGTAATTAAGTGCTATGTTGAGGGTCAGTGTAAGGCTTTGGCTCAAGAGGCTTTGGCAAGGAGGCTGAGCAGAGGAGGACGCACAGTAAAGATAGTCTGCTGTTTCTTGTGTGTGATTGCTGTTCTTTTTATTCCTCTTGGTGTTTAGAGCCAAGGTGTCAGTGGTGCATGGTGTGCTGCCCTGGAAGGTTAGATTGCATGGGAACCAGTGAGAGCTAGCCGAGAGGATAGTGAATTGGCTTCATGGAAGGAAGCAGAGAGTGATGATGGATGGTTGTTTTTTGGACTTGAGGCCTATGACTAGTGCTGTGCCTCAGGGATTGGTGCTGGGCCCATTGCTGTCTGTGGTTTATATCAACGATTGTGCAAGGTGTTACATTTTGGGAAGTCAAACCAGGGCAGGACTTTCACATCGAATGGTAGGACCCTGGGGAGTGTTGTAGAGCAGATGGATCGAGGAATGCAGGTGCATTGTTCCTTGAAAGTGGTGTCACAGTTATATAGAGGGGAGTCAAGAAGGCTTTTGGTACAGTCATCAGCCTTCATCAGTCAGACTATTGAGAATAGACATTCGGGTGCTATGCTAAAGTTGTACAAGACTGTTGGTGAGGCTGCATTTGGGGTATTGTGTTCAGTTTTGGTTACCCTATTATAGAAAGGATATTGTTAAGGTTGAACAATTGCAGAGAAGATTTATGAGGATGTTGTCTGGACTTGAGCTATTGGGATAGGTTGGGCAGGCTAGGACTTTATTCTTTGGAGAGCAGGAGGATGAAGTGTGATCGTACAGAGGCGAATGCACACACAGAGTCTTTTACCCAGAGTAGGGGAATCAAGAACCAGATGACATAGGTTTAATATGAGAGGGAAAAGATTGAATAGGAACCTGAAGGGCAACTTTTTAACAAAGATAGAGAGTATATGAAATGAGCTGCCAGAGGAGATAGTTGACGCAGGTACTATAACAACATTTACAAGACATTTGGACTGCATTGTGGATAGGAAAGGTTTAGAGGGATATTGGCCAAACATGGGCAGTTGGGACTAGTGTAGTTGGAGCATCTTGATCAGCTTGGCAAGATGGGTCGAAGGACTTATTTCCATGCTGTATAAGCCTATGACTCTATGACAACATAGAAACACAGAAAAATAGGTGCAGGAGTAGGCCATTCTGCCCTTCGAGCCAGCACAACAAAGCAAGCTTTCTCAAAGAGTTAATTATAGTACTGACTGTTACAAAATAGTACAGTTTGCAGGACCAGTAGACAAATTAGGTTTGTTGAAAATTAAATTGGCAACAGATATTAGATTTTGTTCCATGGAGAACCAGACTTCTGGGAATCCAGTTTTAGGAATCCAGATTATTTCTTGCCCTTGACTCATTTTAATTAGTTGTAGCAAATGAAATTAGGAATTTTAGTGTAGCAACAGAGCACTTCCGAAAATCCAAAAGGACAATAGCTTGAGCACAGAACATTACACCACAGGAACAGGCCCTTCAGCCCACTACATCTGTGCTGACCATGTTCCAAACTAATTAATCCCATCTGCCAGCACATGGTCTGTATCCCCCCATACCCTGTCTGTTCATGGGTCTGTCTCAATGCTTCTTAAACATTGCTATTCTATCTGTTTCTACCACGTCCCCCTAGCAGCACGCTCCAGGTACCAACCACTCTCTGTGTACAAAAAGTCCCATTGCATTGTAAATCTCTCAAACTTTCGCCCTCTTACCTACAACCTATGCCCATGTACATATTTGACATTTCCATTCCCGAGAAAAAGAATCTGAATACCTTGGAGAATCCATTGGCTAGCAATGTATCACAAGGTGGTATTTTGTCAAAAACCCATTTACTAAATGTGATCAGACACTCAGTCAATCAATACAATGCCTCTGAAATTTTATTCTGGATTTTCCAGGGACATGATATAGGTACATCTGAAAGGCAGAAGTGAAATCACACCATGCACAGTGTTCGTTTTGCCATCATTTGGCCAAAGATGTTTCATGCATTCAACATCAGCAAATGGTGCGCACACACACACACAAAAGCCACCCTTAACTAAAGAGCTAAGCCGTATATTGATGTAGATTAAAGGGACCCAACGTCACTACACCAGTCTGAAACCTTGGCAACTACCTCTTCCCCCCTCTCCCATCAGGCAAAAGATATAGAAGTATGAAAACCTCCATATTCAGGGACAGTTTCTTCCCAACTGTTATCAGGTAACTACATCATCCTACCACAACCAGAGAGCAGTCCTGAACTACTTTCTATCTCATTGGTGACCCTTGGACTATCCTTGATTGGACTTTGCTGTCTTTACCTTGCACTAAACGTTATTCCCTTACCATGTATCTATACACTGTAAAAGGCATGCAACAAAAGCTTTTCACTGTGTACCTTGGTACACGTGACAATAAACTACACTGGAAGCAGCTATCCTCCTTCAGGTAGGTTCTCCTTTCAATGTTTTTCATAGTGATTGCTCCTAACCACCAATTCTACTTTGGACTCTATCCCAATCATCTCATTGAAACCTGAGAAAATGAGAAGATATGAATTAGGAACAGGTGGAGCCCACTTACCCCCTCCATTCTCCTCTCCAAACCCTGCTCTGCTATTTAATGAGATCATGGCTGATCTGATTGTAACCTCTAGTCTACCCCTTGTCTAAGTTATCCCTGCATGACCCTAGTTCCCATTTCTCTTCTGTTCACATTATCTTCACAACCCACTCCATTGTCCATCCAAATATGATTATTCCCTGATGTTTCTCCCCTGATTCAACCTCACTCCCTCTGCAAGTTTGGCAATGGTGTACATTCACAAGTACAGGGCCTTTTACTCTGTGTTCATGACTTCAAAGCCTGTTCTATCATGTGTGATACCATTGCAATAGAATATCATTCTTATGTGCCTCCCCTTTAACTCTGCAGCAATCCAACCTGATACCACTTTAACAGTGGGGTGATAATTTTCAAGATGTGATTTTGTAATCGCTTGGCCTCACTCTCCTAGGCAATGGGATTTGAGTCAAAATCTGCAGTGTGTTTTAAACGACATACATGATCATCTGAACCCAGTGAATTGACTTAATGCAGGTGGAATGATATCTAGCCGATGTTTACAAGTCAAGTCAAGTCAAGTCAATTTTATTTGTATAGCACATTTAAAAACAACCCACGTTGACCAAAGTGCTGCACATCTGATTAGGAAAAAAAAAAAAGAAACATACAGTGGCAGGCAGCCAAACACAACGGCGCGGCCATCTTGAACAAAATGTTTAACTAAAGCAGAATGGTGTCCCACGGCCGCAAAGGGAGTAGTTCAATGAACAGACACCGGTTCTTGACTTGACCAGTTGTAGCCCCAAGCAACAACAGGAGCACAGACACTGCAGACTCTCAACACCATGGACGTAGCAAGGATTCAGTTTTTGGTTTTGAGCATTCCTCCTCCAACGATCATCATGTCAGTGTGCAACTGTGTCCCACCTACCAACAACAGGCAGTTCAGGCTAACCTCTCTCATCTTGGAGAGGTGAGAGCCAAATTTATCTTTTGAAATTCAATTCCAACTATGTATTGGAAAAGGAAATTCTAGTTGCAGAACTGAGACTTAGCTGTGACTACTGGAGTAATATCCTGTCCAATGATATAAAGTTCTTGTGGAAATGGGCTCCATTGCATTAATTCCCAACTCAGACTATGGATTAAAATATGGTATTAATGTGTGTCAAACTGTTTCATGGCTTTCGTTGACTATCTGTTCAATAAGATATTAATAAGAGAAGTGACAACCTTCTATTTAATTCATTTATCCTTGCTGATTTGCACATGGTCAGTTCACATCTTGGATTGCTTCTGTGGACTTTCATTCTTTTGTCAATCTTTCATTGTAGCTGTAAACTCATTTTAATCAACATGTGAGTCCAGGAATTTCCAGCAAGGCCACAGTGCCAACAGTGGGCACAGTGGCACAGCGGTAGCATTGGTGCCTTACAGCGCCAGCGACCCAGGTTCGATCCTGACCATGGCTGCTGTCTGTACGGAGTTTGTATGTTCTCCCCGTGGCCTGCGTGGGTTTTCTCCGGGATCTCCGGTTTCCTCCCACACCCCAAACACCTACGGGTTTGTAAGCTAATTGGCGGGATAAAATTGTAAATTGTCTCTAGTGCGTGTTGGATAGTGTCACTGTGCGGTGATCGCTGGTCTGCATGGACTTGGTGGGCCGAAGTGCCTGTTTCCACGCTGTATCTCTAAACCAAACTAAACTTTTTAAAAAGCCACTGTCAGTAGATCCTGAGGACCAGCCTCAAAATGACCCACTTAACTGTCGTCAATGGCTTTAGAATGTCATTTTAAAACTGCTCACAAATAAATGTCAATTATAAGTAAAATAAAAATAATTTTAAAATGGTTAAATCCTGGAGCTTAATTAAAAATATTAATTGAAAGTAAATAAAAATAGGTAAACGTCTTACCTGCAGTGACTGGTTTACTCTCAGTCACCATTCCCATTCAATCATCGAATGTGTCGTTCTGCCTTGGCCAGCCAGCTCAGGGCTGCAAGGAAAATGGTGGCGGCAGTTCTAGTGCACTGCTTCTGGACTCAATGTAGGCCAACATTGAGTCCACTGGTGGAACTGGCCAATAGGTGCATCAGAATCTGACCTCTAGCTCACCTCGGGACACGGGGTTTGTCAGGATGAGCTGAATGGTACCAGCGGCACCCCAGAATTGGCTACTAAGGATAAGTATAGTCTGGGTCTACAATTACTCTGGAGAAATCTCTGAACAGGAGAAGATGCTGTTGCTTTGGTAATAATTTCTGCTTAAATTTTCCTTCAGGTGTAAATTGAATTTGTTTGCAATACAACCTTGCATATCATACTCCACCTCCAACTTATTGACTAACAAATTGTATAAGAAAATAACTGCAGATGCTGGTACAAATCGAAGGTATTTATTCACAAAATGCTGGAGTAACTCAGCAGGTCAGGCAGCATCTCGGGAGAGAAGGAATGGGTGATGTTTCGGGTCGAGACCCTTCTTCAGTCTGAAGAAGGGTCTCGACCCGAAACGTCACCCATTCCTTCTCTCCCGAGATGCTGCCTGACCTGCTGAGTTACTCCAACATTTTGTGAATGACTAACAAATTGTCATCAGTAGATATGTGTAGGGTGCTTGTTTACACCGAAGATACACACGTAATGCTGGAGTAACTCAGCAGAACAGGTAGCATCTCAGGATAGAAGGAATGAGTGATGTTTCGGGTCGAGACCCTTCATCAGATCCGAGTGTCTCTCATCAGTAGATTCTCTGGGGCAATATTATGTAAACTCTGAGGACTTTTGAAGTGAAATACAGATGTAGAATTTCACTATTCTTTGGCTCTGCCTTTTAAATCGTACTGTTCTGGTTGGTTTCTGTTGCCGTTGGCTGAATTTATCTTCATCAGAGACAACGGGCAAAGTGAAAGAGTTCTGATGACCAAACAACATTTCAGGCAAAAAAAAGACACTAAGTGCTGGAGTAACTCTGCGGGTCAGGCAGTGTCTCTGGAGAACATGGATAGGCAATGTTTCGGGATCGGGCCCTTCTTCAGACTGATTGGATCAGTGGGAAGAAGGCTGGAACCTAGATGGGGCCAGAGCAAAGCCTGGCAAGTGATGAGCGGGTACAAGTGAGGGTGGTTTGAGTCACAGGTGATTGACACTGAGACGCTGCCTGACCCGCTGAGTTACTCCAGCACTTTGTGTCTATCTTTGGTCTGAACCAGCATCTGCTGTTCCTTTCTGCACACTTGATTGACAGTGGTTGGACAAAGGCCAGAGATGAACAGATAAATGATTGTGAGATAAGAAGAGTAGAGGCATAAATTGTGAAGCTAGATGAAGGAATGTAGGTGGAAGGGGATGGGAGGAGGGGAAGGACGGTGGGATTATGAGATAAATGGGCGCACATCCAGGTGGGGCGCAGGGAAGAGAGGGGGTGGTAAGGGGGGAGGGGGTTGTTTGTTGGTTAGTTATTTAAAATTGGAGAATTCAATGTTCATAGCATTGGGCTGTAAGCTATCCAAGTGGAATATGAGGTGCTGATCCTTCATGTTCACCCATCCATATTCTCCAGAGATGCTGCCTGCCCCACTGAGTTACTCTGGCACTTTGTGTCTTTCTTTTGTGTCCAGCATCTGCTGTTCCTTGTGTCTACATTTCAGGCTGATGGTAGGACATGCAAACCCTTAAGCACACATGTGTAGGAAGGAACTGTAGATGCTGGTTTACACCAAAGAAAGACACAAAAAAAGCTGAAGTAACTCAGCAGTCAAGTAGCATCTCTGGAGAAAAAGAGTTGGTGACGTTTCTTGAAGGAGGGTCTCAACCTGAACCGTCACTTTACTGAACGAACACACACTTTACCCGGTCAGGCAGCATCTCAGGAGAGAAGGAATGGGTGACGTTTCGGGTCGAGATCCTTCTCGACACAAAACGTCACCCATTCCTTCTCTCCTAAGATGCTGCCTGACCTGCTGAGTTACTCCAGCATTTTGTGATACCTTCGATTTGTACCAGCATCTGCAGTTATGTTCCTACACATTTTACCCGGAGTAAGTATTCAATTGAGATATTTTTTCAGACTGATGTGATCATCTTGCATGTGGTTTAATCTCTCCTTCAAGATCAATTACTCCATTAAAGAAATCAATCTGTTAAATCTTCATTGTACTCCATTAAAGGTAGACACAATGTTCCAGGTGAGCTTTCACAAGGCTGCTCTGCAATGTCAATTACTCAAATCCTCTTGCATTTACATCCAGGTATAGCTTGCTTTCCTAACTGCGTGTTAACTTCCACCGACTCATGTACAAAGACATGAACACCATAACAATCATTCTCTCACCATTGCCTCTCCGCTTTTGGATTTTCTCTACCAAAGTGAATCACTTCACATTCACCTATTCCTTTTCTCCAGAGATGCTGCCTGACCTGCTGAAATACTCCAGCATTTTGTGTCTATCCTCGAAGGGTTGGGCCCAGCATTAAAGGGGTCAGATATATTGATATTGTCAAACGATATGTGATCAAATTTCCGGAAATGCTTACAACGAGATTAGGCAATCAATAGACAATAGACAATAGGTGCACGAGGAGGCCATTCGGCCCTTCGAGCCAGCACCGCCATTCAATGTGATCATGGCTGATTATTCTCAAACAGTATCCCGTTCCTGCCTTCTCCCCATACCCCCTGACTCTGCTATCCTTAAGAGTATCTAACTATCTCTTGAATGCATTCAGAGAATTGGCCTCCACTGCCTTCTGAGGCAGAGAATTCCACAGATTCACAACTCTCTGACTGAAAAAGTTTTTCCTCATTCCAGTTCTAAATGGCCTACCCCTTATTCTTAAACTGTGGCCCCTTGTTCTGGACTCCCCCAACATTGGGAACATGTTTCCTGCCTCTAACGTGTCCAACCCCTTAATAATCTTATACGTT